>NC_057744.1:6226980-6233673 GCF_004010195.1 Chiloscyllium plagiosum | reverse complement strand
TCATTGTTTTATTCCTGACATACCTATAGAAAGCCTTAGGGTTTTCCCTAATCCTACCGACTCGGGACCTTTCATGTCCCCTCCTTGCTGCTTTTAGCTCTCTCTTCAGGTCCTTCCTGGCTACCCTATAACTCTCAATCGCCCCAATTGAACCTTCACGTCTCATCTTGAGATAGGCCGCCCTCTTCCATTTAACAAGGGATTCCAATTCCTTATTAAACCACGGTTCCCTCGCACGACCCTTTCCTCCCTGCCTGACGGGTACATACTTATCAAGGACACTCAATAGTTGCTCCTTGAACAAGCTCCACATATCATTTACACTCTTGCCTTGGAGTCTACTTTTCCAAGCCACACATCCTAAGTCATGCCTCACAGCATCATAATTTCCCTGCCCCCATCTATAACTCTTGCCCTGTAGTGCACTCTTATCCCTCTCCATCACTAGAGTAAAAGTCACCGCATTGTGGTCACTGTCCCCAAAGTGCTCACCTACCTCTAATTCTAACACCTGGCCTGGTTCGTTACCCAGAACCAAATCCAGTATGGCCTCACCTCTTGTTGGCCTGTCTACATATTGTGTCGGGAAACTCTCCTGCACACATTGAACAAACGCTGACCCATCTAACGAACTTGAGCTGTAGCTTTCCCAATCAATATCAGGAAAGTTAAAGTCCCCCATAACAACCACCCTATTACTTTCACTCTTCTCTTGAATCATCCTCGCAATCCTTTCTTCTACGTTTCTAGAACTATTAGGATTGTGGGAGGAAACCCACGCAGACACAGGGAGAATGTGCAAACTCCACACAGTCAGTTGCCTGAGGCGGGAATTGAACCCAGGTCTCTGGCGCTGTGAGGCAACAGTGCTAACCACTGTGCCACCATGCCGACCACTGATCATGTGTTCACAGGATTGGATGTGTAGGTCAGAGGGGATGTGGTAAGCACTGATGTCAATGTTGTATGGAACCAATTTAATGCTGCATGTATATATATATCCTGTACTTTATCAGGAAAAATAGAGTGTCACTGACCTCCAATCTGAGCTGAGAGGGTGACTGAGCCCCATGTGAAAACTAGATTCAAAGTGGTCTTTAGCCTCTCCCACACATGTGGTAAAGAAGCTCCAAATAAAGATTGATTTGTACTACTGAACACAGGACTCAATTCCTCTTTAACGCCTTTGTGATAAAAGCTAGTATAACAATTACCTTGATAACACTATTGCCTCATCTTTAAAAAGATAATGATTTTTCATTTTCCCAGCAAAATTGCAAATTGCATTTTCTACACCATTTATCACTGCTGTGCCCAATTACTTAAGCTATCTTTGCAATCTCTTTTTCTCACCTCACAGCTTACTTTTCACCCTAGCTTTGTATCATCAATATTGGATTTATTGCACTCAGTTCCTTCCTCTAAGTCCATGCCAAACATTACATATAGCTGAGGCCCATGCACTGATCCTTGTAGTATTTCACTAATTACACACTGCAAAACTGAAAAATGACCTGAAAAAGTTGCCCTTTTGAATCTTTTCCCTCTCACCTTCAACCTCTGCCCTCTAGTTTTGGACTCCCCTACCCTGGGGAAAAGGCCTTAGCTATTCATACCATCCATTAGATTACTTACAGTGTGGAAAAAGGCCCTTCGGCCCAACAAGTCCACACCGACCCACCAATTCCCCTACATTTACCCCTTTACCTAACACTATGGGCAATTTAGCATGGCCAATTCACCTGACCTGCACATCTTTGGACTGTGGGAGGAAACCAGAGCACCATTAGGATTGTGGGAGGAAACCCACGCAGACACAGGGAGAATGTGCAAACTCCACACAGTCAGTCGCCTGAGGCGGGAATTGAACCCGGGTCTCTGGCGCTGTGAGGCAGCAGTGCTAACTGTGCCACCGTGCCACCCACAAGTCCATGCCCTTCATGATTTTATCTACATCTATCAGGTCACCCCTCAGCCTTCTACGCTCCTGGGAAGTTAGACTCCATCCAATTCAGCCTCTCCGTATAGTTGAAACCCTCCAATCCTGGCAGCATACTTGTAAATCTTTTCTGAACCACTTCAAGTTTAACAACATTTTTCCTATAGTAGGGAGACAAAATTGAATGCAGTATTCCAGAACTGGTCTAATCAGTGTCCTGTACAGCCATAACATGACTTTCTAACTTCTATACTCAATGCACTGACCAATAAAGGCAAGTGTACCTTACACCTTCTGCACTATCCTGTCTACCTGCGACTCCACTTTCAATGAACTATGAATCTGCACTCAAAGGTCTCTTTGTTCCTCAACATTCCTCAGGACATTACCATTAAGTGCATAAGTCCTGCCCTGATTTGCCTTTCCAAAATTCAGCACCTCACATTTATCTAAATAAAACTCCATCTGCCACTGCTCAGCCCACTGGCCCATCTGATTAAGATCCTCTGAGGTAACCTTCTTTGTTGTCAATTACACCACCAATTTTGGTGCAATCTGCAAACTTACTAACCATACCTCCTACATTCGCATCTAAACCATTTATGTACATGACAAAAAGCAGTGGAACCAGCACCGATCTTTGTGGCACTGTGCTGATCACAAGCCTCAGTCCCAAAAGCAACCCTCCACCACAACCCTCTGGCTCCTATCTTTGAGACAATTTTGCATCCGAATGGCTAGTTCTCCCTGTATTCTATGTGATCTAGATTTTGCCTGTCCTCGGATGCTGCCTGAATTGCTGTGCTCTTCCAGCACCACTGATCCAGAACCTTTTTAATCAGTCTACCATGTGGAACCTTGTTGAACGCCTTACTGACATCCATGGAGGTCACATCCACCGCTTTGGCCTCATCAATCCTCTTCATCACTTTTTCAAAAAAACTCAATCAAGTTAGTGAAATTTTCCAGCAATTTCTATTTTTATCTGACTTACAGCATCTGCAGTTCTTTCAGTTTTAATTGATGTCAGGCTCACCAGTTCCCTGACTTTTCCTTACCACCTTTCTTAATTAAAGGCAACAATGTAAAGAGAATTTGAACCTCTTACAATCTGAGTGAGCAGCTGGAGATCTGCAGTGGTGGGACATTATGTTCTACCTTTGAATAGAATGAGGGAAAGAGAGCATCTATAAATGGTTGTGTTGCCAATGGTCTTAGACCCAGTGGGAATCAAAACAGGGTATTAGTTATCATTGCTTTTCTGACACTTGATTTTTATTTTTTGAAAATCCTGTGTTTGTTGACGTTAAATAAGAAGAGGACCAGGCTAACTGCGATGCTTCTCACAAATTACTTCTTGGCATTTAGCATATTACAGAAATACATCAAAAGATTTCTCCCTGTCTGTACTGTGACTCAGCAGGGGAGATAGCTACTGTGGAAAATCTACATATTCCCCTTAGTGCAGTGAGAGAAATAATAATTGTAGCAGTATACAATGCCATTGCGATTTTCCTGAGCAGATAGAACATCCCCATGAATCAGAGTTATGACATTATGAAACTTACAAGCAATTGTGTATTTTGCTATGAGCACAAGAGCAAAATTACTGCCACAAACTCTCTCTATCACATGCTAACACGCATATCAAAGATAATTCATTTGACAGTTTTAGAAATTTCATCAGAGCCTCTCCAGTGTTTGAAATTTCCATTAGCACCTTTACCAGTAGAATTTATATATCAGTTTCCCATATCTATTCCGCCTGCCTTAACTTCAATATAATTTGCGTGGAATTTAAATATATGCAAATATCTGCATTTTCAATTTATCCTTCCCAGAATATTTGTGTTAGCATTTGTGAATACAAACAGGAAACCTGGTTTTATTGCAGTTCGAGATATTGGTAACGTTGTCCTCAAACAATGAATTACAAAGTTTGGGTTTATTTCACATCTGGTCACATAAACCAACCTTAAAAGTGTTTGCAAAAGCCTTATCTATATAATGCTTTTTACTTCTGGAAGGAGTAAATGGGGAAAATGGGTTAAAAAACGCTACTTATTAAGTAAAGATTTGTCGCCAATCAATTCACCTTTTATTTGCTCTATTTACCCATCCAATTAGTGTCACAGAAATCCATTTTAGATGCAAAATGCAAAACTGCACAGGTTGGTTAACGTGAGATTAACATTAACAATTTCCTTTTCAATATTCTTCCCTCTTCCTTTCATCTACCTGATTGTACAAAGAGTTTAAAATATCTCAGTCATATCTCAAGTGGTAACAGGACCAACCATAATTGGACATAATTGGCCAATCTCACATGAAGAGGCCAAAATGACACCTTTCTCCTTCTGCAGAGCCTGGAATAACATCTGTCGGTGTCATATGGATATTCAGTTGAGTAGGTGGTACTCTTCTGAAATTCACATTGAGTGAAGTATGTTTGGAGGTCACTGATGAGCAGTATCCTTAGTCAAAGAAATGCTATTCACCGAATACTGAGATAAAATATGTTGTAATTCATCTTTGCTGCTCTATGATCAATTGGAACAATGAGTGGGGAATGGCGAATGAATGTATAGAAACAGCTTTAACATGGCTATTTCTTCTCAACATATTTTCCAATCAAGAAAGCCTTTGCTATAAACCATAAGTTGTCAATTAAACAGGACTGAGAACTAAAACAACAATCCAACTCAATTACAAGAAACAGTGATTCATTTGAATATTTATTAAATAGACAAGCAGCAACATCATTAGTCAGATTACAAATCTATTTAACTGTCTAATCGTTATACATAATTATATTTTAATGGTTACGTTGACTATTCCCTGATTGCTTTGATCATCTTTCAAGAGACTTGCTATACATAATGAATGAACCATCAATTCAGATGTGTTGTCTATCACCCAAGTAACACATAAAGTTTGCTGTTTAAAAGTTGGGAAACCTTGCTGAAAGGTTAAGTAAGGTCAACTGTGAAATATGTGAAAGTTAAAGAACGGAACGTAAAAACATAGCAGAGATATAACAGCAGCATCAAAGTAAAGCCAGGCTTGGAATTTTAAAGAATGATAATTGTGTTAATTGCTCCCTCACAGTATGCCTATGAAGACAAAAGAAAAACTTGCACTTATATAGCGTATTTAAGGCAATAATATATTCCAAGACATTTCACAAGAGAGTATTCAGAGCAAAATTGACATGAACAAAAGTAGAAGGTGTTAAGTCCTCGAAAAGATAGATTTAAAGCAGTTTTAAGTAAGAGAGAGGGCTGGAGTGGCTCATCACCTTTGAGACTTACTTCAGCTTAGATTACACATACCAGAAATTGTCAGCAGCTGGCTTATTCAGCATGATGTAATGATTATATGCACAAAGATTTTACAAAGGCAAACTCAAGCCATCTGTCCAGACTCTCAAAGCACCACTAGTTCTTGAATTCAAATGACTCCGTCTTGTGGACCCTACTGTAAAACAAAATGGGATAGCTGGTTAAAACCCAGCTACTGACAGAAATCATTGGAAAGTGCATTGCAAAGCACAAAGGTAACAAATATAGCCAATGCTTACAGCTCCAATGACAGCACAGTGGCTATTTTCACAAAGCAGACAGTTTAGATTAAAACCTGTGGACTGTGGCTTTCAATTTGGAGAACAGTTTGGTTCAGATGCTATTGTTAGTGCCACAGAATCTACCAATTTCATGGAACATCTGATTCAAAAGAAGTGATGAGCGGCCACAACAAATGAAACTGAGATGGAAGTGACCACCATCACTCCAGAATGGGTTAAGAGCCAGGATGACTGTTTCCATTTTACTGTGGATTTCTGGACCAATAATCCATTGGACTGGAATGCCATTGGATGTGTTCAATGTAAACACAGGGTGTGTATTAGCAATCTCTCTGTTCAGTATAGGCTGCCTCTATGCTATTAATCAGTGTGTTTAGTACACATGAGGTCTGCTCTTTGAATCTCTGCACTCAGCATAGTCAGTACGATAAATCTGTGTTCAATATAGATGGGATCTGTAGTGTAAATCTACGTTTGGCAATGGTAGGATCTGTGCTGTTTATCTCTCTGTGCTTTGTAGTTGGACCAGTCGGCAACTTCTTTGCAAAATATTTCATTATAAAATTGCAAAAAAGCATTGTGTCTTGTATTTTGCTACCTTTTTCATAGTGCTTCCAGTGGTCAGACAATTTGTTTCTTTGATATCAGTCGAAACATAAGAAGGATAATGGAAGAAATGGTGCTGCTCTGCAAAATATCTTGCAATCCTAAATCGAACAAAACTATGTGTACACAGATAGTACTTTGAACAGGAAAAATAGTTTGAGCCCTTATTTTTTGTGCTGTTTGACTCCTTGTTGTTCCTCAGATGTCTTTGAGGAGAAAGTGAGGTCTGCAGATGCTGGAGATCAGAGCTGAAAATGTGTTGCTGGAAAAGCGCAGCAGGTCAGACAGCATCCAGGGAACAGGAGAATCGACGTTTCGGGCATAAGCCCTTCTTCAGGAATGAGGAAAGTTTGTCCAGCAGGCTAAGATAAAAGGTAGGGAGGAGGGACTTGGGGGAGGGGCGTCGGAAATGTGATAGGTGGAAAGAGGTCAAGGTGAGGGTGATAGGTACAACCCAGGTACAACGCACAACCCAGATGTCCTCCTTCTTCAAGGACCGCAATTTCCCCCCCGACGTGGTCGACGATGCCCTCCACCGCATCTCTTCCACTTCCCGCTCCTCCGC
>NC_057744.1:6131393-6224725 GCF_004010195.1 Chiloscyllium plagiosum | reverse complement strand
TCCTATACTTAACCCTAATCCTAACTCTGAACCTCATCCTAACCCTACCCTCATCCCAACCCTAACCTTAATCATAATCCTGACCTTAAAGCCTAGCCCTATGCCTCCTATTTCCACCTATCGCATTTCCGACGCCCCTCCCCCAAGTCCCTCCTCCCTACCTTTTATCTTAGCCTGCTGGACAAACTTTCCTCATTCCTGAAGAAGGGCTTATGCCTGAAACGTCGATTCTCCTGTTCCCTGGATGCTGTCTGACCTGCTGCGCTTTTCCAGCAACACATTTTCAGCTTCCTCAGATGTCTGTCCTTTACCCTTTACGTTGTGCACTGTTTTTGCCAAATTGATAACATGCTTTTCCAAATCATTCACAACGATGACAAGATATTTATGTCAGATGGGTGGGCAAAGAGATCTTGGAGAGTTGTAGGGCTGGGCAGCACAATAGAGTTAGGGAGGGCTGAAGCCATGAAGGAATTTTAAACACAGGTGAGGTTCTTAAATTTCTGGTGTTGGCACACTGAGGGTTGATTTAAGCCAGTGAACATGTGGACCCCTTCCCATCCCTCAACTCCCTTTCCAGCTCCTCCTCCTCCCTTCCATTCCACTTACCAAACATCCCTTCTAGCCATCAACCAGACTCATTCCTCCCATCGACCAACCAGGTCTTAACCCCTACCTGTGTGCACCTATCACTCCCTCATCACTCAGCCCCTCTACCAACCCAACCCCCTCCCACAATCTCCTTTATCTGCAGCTCCGCTCACCCCCATCCCCAGTCCGGAAGAAGGGTTACACCCGAAATGTTGATTTCTCCACCTCCTGATGCTGTCTGGCTTGCTGTGTTCTGCCAGCCTCCTGCCTGTCTACTTTGGATTCCAGCATCTGCAGATTTTTGTCTCTAGGATTTATCAGCAACAGAGGTCAAGGTTATTTGAGCTTAGGGTAAACTCAAATTCATGAAGATGGAGGTTAGCTGGGAATGATGAAAGCTTCAATACATTCTTGTGTAAATGAGTTTTGTAAATAGTGATAACGATTAGAGGAACGTGGCTGACCATTGATGTGATATGATGTGGTACCTGTGAGTTAGAAGTGGCCACAGATGTCAATCCAGGTCTTATGTATCTCCACAGTCTCCTTTAGTTGCACTGGTGGGATTTTTACCTTCAGCAGAGTAGTCATTTCCGCTGAGGTGATAATTGAATTACCTTCTGTAACCTTGGAACAAGGCATGGTAATGAAGTGCTGAAGGATTCAATAGACTTTTATTACAGCTTCTGTTGGCTACAGATATTATAAACAAAGGCATTTGCCTATCTGGGCTAAAGATAAGGGAAAAGTCATCACAATCTTACCAAACCATAAGGCTACTGTCTCAGAAGAAAGAGAGAGGTGACTGGTGGTGGTTTAACCAGAGGGCTACCACACCTTAGGTGAGGGGAGCGGTTGAGAAGGAGAATCCTTCATGGTAGCCTCAGAATTGAACTACGCTGTTGACATCACTTTGCATTGCAAACCGCTGTCCATTAACTGAGATATAAACACATCCCTTGACATGCCATGCTTCAGGAGGACTCAGTAAGATGGAGACTGAGACTTTTATACCATTGGGTCAGGTGTCATGACATAGTGAAGATATTGTGAGAATGTCCCTTAAAAGTATATTGCATATTTTATGTGACACAGAACACAGCATTGTCTTTTTTCAGGGAGAAAGTGAGGTCTGCAGACGCTGGAGATCAAAGCTGAAACTTTATTGCTGGAACAGCACAGCAGGTCAGGCAGCATCTAGGGAACAGAAGATTCGACGTTTCGGGCACATGCCCTTCTTCAGGAATGAGCAGAGAGTGTTCAGCAGGAGAAGATAAAAGGTAGGGAGGAGGGACTTGGAGGAGGGGCGTTGGAAATGTGATAGGTGGAAAGAGGACAAGGTGAGGGTGATAGGTCGGAGTAGGGTGGAGGCGGAGAGGTCAAGAAAAAGACTGCAGGTCAGGAAGGCGGTGCCAGGCTGGAGGGATGCGGCTGAGACAAGGTGGGGGGAGGGGGGATGAAGAAACTGGTGAAGTCCAAGTTCATCCCCTGTGGTTGGAAGGTTCCCAGTCGGAAGATAAGACGCTCCTCCTCCGACCATCCTGCTGAACACTCTCTGCTCATTCCTGAGGAAGGGCATGTGCCCGAAACGTCGAATCTTCTGTTCCCTAGATGCTGCCTGACCTGCTGTGCTGTTCCAGCAATAAAGTTTCAGCATTGTCATTTTTCACCAAATTAATAAATTCGAAACAGGTATATACATGATTGTACATTAGCACTTGTTGTCAATTCAATAATTAGACAAACAGAGTTCACAAGATGAACTATTGAAGCTTTAGCATAATGTTTTGGAAGTTTAATGATTTATCCTGATCTAGTAATCAAATACTTGTTTGGAGAGCAATGTGTTATTCTCAGTTGACAGCTTGCTCTCACTCAGCTTCATTGCACAATCAGCTGAGTTTTATTCCTCATTCTCTACATGCACGGTTAGCATGTCATACAATCCCTACAATGATGAAGCAAGCCATTCAGCCCATCGAGTTACAACGACCCTCCAAAGAGCATCCCACCCAAACTCACCCGATTCCCATAACCATGCATTTCCCATGGCTAACCCACACACAAAAGGAAATTTAACATGACCAGTCCACCTAATCTGCACATCTTTGGACTGTGGGAGGAAACCAGAGCACCCAGAGGAAAGCCCACACAGACACAGGGAGAATGTGCAAACCTGAGGGTGGGATTGAACCTGGGTCCTCAGTGCTGTGAGGTAACAGTGCTAACCACTGAGCCACACAATGGTTGAGCTGCCTTTGCAATGTAGCACCGTGATCAGTAATGCCTTCATATGACCTGGGCTGGTTTCATGTTTTTCAAACCTTTATGGTATCTGGATATTTGTGGCTGGTCTTTTGGCTCATATTCCCTGCCCAGAGTACAGCTTTGGTCATGTATTCCTCTCATTATCCTCTGTCTTTGAAATGGAAAGTCCTGTAGCTCTTTCATGCTCACTCGCAGGGTGTGATTTCAATCTGATGAACGGTTACATTGCTGAGATTGGTGCATTCTGCTAATCCTGTCACTGCTGAATCATTGGTTGGACAATCTCAGGAATCCAGGCTGAGTTCGTGTTTTGGCGCTGCAATGTGATTGGGTCACGGAACAGGGAATTTGTTTTCTTTTCTATGTCGTAAAGTGGAACTTTTAGGTTGTACCAGAGTGTGCCACTTATTGGAGTACATATCTTTGAAGATGTGTAACAGTAATATGTTGACATGAGCTGCTGTGACAGTTCTAGTTTTTGAGCTGTATCAACCTGCCTCTGGAAGCAAATCATGCTGATGGCCATTAAAGCTACTATCACCTTTCACCACAATACGATGTGTGCGACGTTCACAATATGAAGAGCTTGGTCAGCTTCCAACGTTTGCTTTTCACAATAGGTACTTTATTAGTAATGTTTTTTAAATACTTGACACCAACATTGTATCATCTTGTTGGTCACATGGGCCTTGTTCTCGGGTGTGAGTTGACCTTTTCTGCTCAATGTCCTTTGATGCCACAGGCCAAGCAGGTGTGAAGAAATGCCAGATAAACTTAGGACAGATGTGACAAACTGGATCTTGCTTGGTTTGGTGCGGTTTGCTGACTTCAGCAATAATGTTGATATGTATTGAATTCTGTCTGACAATTGAGATTGTCTCCTCTGGGATCTTTACTACATTATGTAGACTAGATAAATTCAAGTGTTATTGCTAATTAAAAGGTCTGTGAGATTTGATTAAAAGCAGCCACATACATACCAATGATATAAAACACTGTCATACCTTAGCAAATCTCTGTTTCCTCATTCCTGACTTGGAGGTTTTCGGCTCTTGTCTGCTTTAGAACGCATCCTGTGAGAGATTGCGTGTAGCAGTGGGTAAGAAAACTGTCTTTCAGCTCTGGCCCTTGGGTTTGTGTCTGATTGGGAAAGGTGGAACGCTCATCTGCTCTCCTTTGTGATTGACAATCTGTTTGAACACGAACATTGCCAGCCCAGTTCTGACTTCAGTGATTGCAATGAATTGTCAGTGAGTTGGCACCATTTAACACAGATTGCACTGAGAGAACAGATAGATGGCTGCTACAGGAAATTGATAATTTTTTTTAGTGATTTGGAGTGGTGATTTGGGCTGGCTGCTGGTGAGGTAGATTCCTGTCAAAGTGCTGAGGCACCTGGCACATAGAGGGTTCTAATTGCTGACACTGAGAGAAACACTGAGAAACTGAGAGAAACTCGCACGTCCTGTCATTATGTCAGCAGCACAAAATTATCAAGATTGTTATGTTACAGCTGAGCTAAATTAATTTATTGCCAGTTGATGCATCTACATTTAGACAGAGGTTAGCGCAATCCCACAGCCTTTTATAAATTAGTGTTAATTTGTGATTTGTCTCAATGTCTCTCCTTTTTTAAACCCATGGCATTGGCCTGTTCTTTGATCCTTGGTCTTTCACCTCGAGTTTCTCAGTCAAATGCAAAATGTAAAGAGGAAACATTCCCTGGAAACAATTTAGTTGACCTACAAATGGTTAAGATACATGGGAAACACCTTGCGGTAGGTTAAAATCCACACATGGTCTCTGACAGAAGAAATTAATTATTTTAAATCCTCCTGTGGGGTTTCTGTTCTGCCTTATTGCACAGCACCTGCTAGAATGAGTTGCTGATAAAAGTCCCATGGAGGTTAGCACATGCTGCAAGACTCTCTCATGTACTGATGATGTTACATCATCCAGGCTCTGTTCCGGCTATCACTGGTATCATTTCCAAGTAATATTCCGATGCTATTTTCCCAAAGGCCAATCCTCATCCTGTTTGCTATCTCCCACTGGACTGTTGTCTTGGGAAAGGGTTGTTTGAGGTAGTTCACAGCAGCCTATCCCCCTTTAGTTCTTTGCTTTATCTTAGGCTTATCTAGTGATTAATGCTAAAGGATACATCCAGTATAAGAGCATGAGTTAAAAGAGCAGTAGTAGCCCATTGAGCCCATCGAGTCTGATCTTCCATTCGATGAGATCATGGCAGATTACTGATTCGATTGTTGGTAAGATTTTAGAGTCCATTGTTAAGGATGAGACTGCTGAGTACTTGGAAGCGCATGGTAGAACAGGGCTGAGTCAGCATGGCTTCATCAAGGGGAGGCTATGCCTGATATATCTCTTAGAGGTCTTTGAAGAGATAGAAAGCAAGTTAGACAAAGGAGAGCCAGTGGACGTGATCTATTTGGATTTCCAGAAGGCCTTTGACAAGGTGCTGCACAGGAGGCTGCTAAATAAGATAAGAGCCCAGGATGGTAGGGAAAAGGTATTGACATGGATAGAGGATTGATTGACTGGCACAAGGCAGAGAATAGGCATAAAGGAATCTTTTTCAGGATGACAGCCAGTGACTAGTGGAGTTCTGCAGGGGTTCACATTGAGCCCATAACATTTCACATTATACATTAATGATTTGGACAAAAGAACTGAGGGCATTGTTGTTAAGTTCACAGAAATCATAAAGATAAGTGGAAGCACAGGTAGTGTTGAGGAAGCAGGAACACTGCAGAAGGACTAGCAGAGTAGGCAAAGAAGTGGAATGCAATGTGGGAAACTGTCAGGTTATGCACTTTGGTAGGAAGATTAGAGGCGCAGACTATTTTCTAAAAAGAGAAAGGCTTTGGAAATCTAAAGCAGAAAGGGACTTGGGAACCCTAGTTCAGGATTCTCTTAAGATTAACATGAAGGTTCAATTGGCAGTTAGGAAGGCAAATGCAATGTCAACGTTCATTCCAAGAGGGCAAGAATACAGGAGCAGGGATGTACTGCTGAGACTGTATGATCCTCTGGTCAGATGGTGTTTGGAATATTGTGAGCGGTTTTGGTTGCGGTGTCTAAGGAAGGATGCACTGGCATTGGAGGGTGTTCAGAGGAGGTTTACAAGAATGATCCCAGGGATGAAGCAGTTGAGGACTCTGGGTCTATACTCAATGTTTAGAAGAATGAGGGGATTTTGACTGCAACTTACAGAATACTGAAAGGTCTGATTAGAGTGGATATGGAGAAAATATTTCCACTAATAGGAGAGACGCGGACACAAGACATTATCTCAGAGTGAAGGGACGATTTGGAATTGAGATGAGGGGGAATTTCTTCAGCCGGAGGCTGGTGAATCTGTTAATCTGCAGAGGGTTTTGGAAGCCAAGTCATTGAGTGTATTTAAGACAGAGGTAGATAGATTCTTGATTGGTAAGGGGGTCAAGGGTTACAAGGAGAAGGCAGGAGAATGGGATTGAGTAACATATCAGCCATGATCGAATAGTGGAGCAGAGTTGATTGGCTGAATAGCTTAATTCTTAGGTCTTATGGTCTTAATTATGGTCTTAGGATAATCTTCAACTTCACTTTCCTGCCTTTTCCCCCATAATCCCTGGTTCCCTTATTGATTAAAAATCTATCCATCTCAGCCTTGAATATGCTTGATGACAGAGTCTAGACAGCCCTTTGCAGTAAAGAAATTCCTCCTCATCTCTGTCTTGTACATGTGACTCCTATCCACCGAAGAGGTGCTGTTTTTAGATATAATGAAGATTTACTGATGATAACAATAAGTACAACTACATTTGGACAGGCATAAATAGGAGGAATTTAGGGACCTGACATAGTCATCTCTGTTCCACTGAGATCAGGACTCCTTGTCTACGTCTGCAGGCAGAGTGATCTCAGTAGAATGGCTGGAGCTAATGTAACATGAACATTATTCAGTTGTGTTAAGGTCAATGCTCCCAGTGGGTGGAGCACCACACACATACACATGGAAAGAATTCAAGCATTTCATTAGGTTGCAAGACAAGTCATGGCAGGATTTATACGCTTAATGGTAGAGTCCTGAGGAGTGTTACTGAATAAAGAGACCTTAGGGTGCAGGTTCGTAGTTCCTTGAATGTGGATTCACAGGGAATGAAGAAGGCATTTGGTAAACACTTGCCTTTATTGGTCAGTGCATCGAGTATAGGAATTGGGTCGTCATATTGTGGCTGTACAGGATTTTGATTAGGCCACTTATGGAATACTACATTCAACTCTGGTCAGGGAGAAAGTGAGCACTGCAGTCGCTGGAGATCAGAGTCGAAAGTGTGGTGCTGGAAAAGCACAGCAGGTCAGGCAGCATCTGAGGAGCAGGAGAACCGATGTTTTGAGTCAGTCCGTTGGCTTCAAGGTTCAGAGAGCACACTGAGTGAGAAACCACAAATGGGACTGCATACCAAAGCAGGGAAGCTTGTTTGTGAAATGTTGGACAAACCCCAGCTGGAGTATGATTGCTTCCCTATGTACTCACGGTCAGACCGTCAACTCCATACTGGTGCAGGCAGCTCCAGGTGGTTATCTTGAATCCTGCTGTGTGTTGGGAACACACACTCTGACATCAGAGCCAATACCTTACACAACAGTTCCCACAATATGAACAACAACAAAAGAAATTGCATGCTTTGGTAATCTGTTGGTACCCTGCTGTTTTGATTTGATCTGCGTGGAAGGGACCTTTGGCTGATAAGCCACTGAGACACACAGACGTAAAAATGATTCTGTGGGTTTGTGAGTGAAAGCTCCCAGTGAGTCTAAATATTCCCTGTTAGCTCAAGGTTTAGTAGTACTGACTTCTTAGTGCTGATACATCTTTATAATAAACATCAGTGAACTTAGCCAAAAGTTTTCTAATTTAAAAAAAGACATTGTGCAGCATTGCAGTCTTTTACAGAAAGCCTACCTTTGAACAAAGCTAACAAAATGCACCAAACTATCACATAGGTGGCACCTGGCAGTTTATTCAGGTGCACAAGAGCAATCTCCAACTCCATTTCCTCTTTATCTCAGCTGAATCATGCTGGCTTCCAGATACACTACAATCACAGACTGTTGCTTGCAGCCACACCAAAATAGTCAGTCTTTGTGAAGTGGCCTGGACAGTGCTGGATTAAAGGCAGAAAGCCTTTCATTTGTATAACGCCCCATTTGGGACTTTAGGACGTTGCAAAGAGCTTCAACAGTCAGTGGAATATGGTAGTCATCGATTCCTGATGAAGGGCTTTTGCCCGAAACGTCGATTTTACTGCTCCTCAGATGCTGCCTGAACTGCTGTGCTCTTCCAGCACCACTAATCCACAATATAGGAAACATGTCAACTTGCACACAGGAAATTCCCTTCCACGGTAATTCCACAACCACAAAATGATATGACCTTTAGTGATGTCAGTTTGGGAGGGGACTGTTAATTGTTGGCCATGACATCCAGGAGAACACTCCTGCTGTTCCTCAGAAGAGAAGCATTTCTATGATCACATGAGAAAGCAGTCAGGTCCCCCAATTTAAGGTTCCCAGAAATCTCTCTGTGAGGAGGTCCTGATTGAAATTTGTAAGACTGTGAGGGGCATGGGCAGGGTGAGTAGGAAACAGGTGCACCCCTTAATTGAAGGATCAGTATCCATCAGATCCTCATGCACAGCCGGTCTGTCTGCCCCACCACACATTTCCCTCAACATGGCTGTCTCACATCTCCTTCTGGAATGTGCCTTTGTACAGAAGGTCTGGAGAGAGATGTTTTTTGTTGAGTTTGTTCCCAGCAGCACTTGTGGTGTCGGACTCTCCTCAACAGCCTGATTTCCCAGGAGCACACCGAGGCAAACATTAACTGTGCCTGGAGCACCATCACCTTGGTGAAAGGTGTTCTGTGCTCTGCCTGAGACTTGCTGGTCTTCCAGAGCAAAGACCTGACCTCTACCGAGTGTTGCAGACTGGCACATTCCAAATTCCAGGATTATGTGCTGAGGGATGCAGTAAAGCACAGTGAGAAAAATGTCGAAGGTCCTTCTGCCAAAATTTAATGAGGGTCTGTTATGTTTCAAGATACCCTCACAGTTTTACTGAGAATGTAACTCTTTTCCTGTCATGTTTAGATAATGCCTTTTTTGTTGCAACTGGATTGAAGCTCCAATGAGGAACGTCAAAACGCCACTGATTTGTGCGAAGTCTGTACACACCTGTTTTGTATTTAGTTACAGATAATTTGTCGACAATAAGGGACATCATTTTATGATGAAGGGCGCAAGGTGTCAGGGATTTGAGGGTGTTGGGGGTCTGGTGTCCACTCCTGGGAGGGTAGTTGAGGCAGAAAACTTTCAACTTTTAAAAGTATGTGGATCAGCACATGTCACAACATTCAAGGCTATGGTCCAAGTGCTGAAATGTGGCATTAGTGTAGAAAGGTTGCTGTAGACTTGAGGGCTGCAGAGTCTCTTCTGTGTTCTATGACTCAATGACTCTCTCTCTCGCTTTCCACAACTCTATGTAATTGAATCCATCCCCTCCACTTCTAGTTCTGCTTTCTAGTCTTCACTGGCTTTAAAAGGAGACTGAATCCTGCCGGATTTTAGTGGCTTAGTCCCATTCAACTTACCTTCAGCGGGCAGCTAATTTAATACATATTTGAGATTTTTAACAGCACCCTTGCTGCTCTGTAAGGCCAATTTATGCACCAGGGAGTGAATACAGCTGAACAGTACTGTTCTCAATTTGAATTGTGAAACGCTCAACCAACTGTTGACCCACAGAAAATCTCAAGCAGAAACCTGGCTTCAACTCAGTGGATAAAAGCACCAAATTAGTGGCATGTGCTTTCAGCAGCTCTCTAATTGCATTGATCTGCATCTCGCCAAGAGCATGACTGGTTCGTCACCAAGTGCTTGGAAGATAATTTACAGATAAACAGAGACCAGTCAGAAGTGATCATCTTTAAACCCATTCAATTCTTAACATATTCAAGATAACATAATTGAACTGCAAACAAAACAGCCAATCAACTCATAAAATTATCACAAGATAGTCAAATTCTACAGTATGCAAGATTTTACATTGAAAGATTTACATTTATTTAGCACCTCTCTAATGTCAACATAGCCTAAAGTCCTTTGCAGGGTCGAAAAGGGTGGTGCTGAAAAAGCACAGCAGATTATGCAGCATCCAAGGAGCAGGAGAATCGATGTTTCAGACATAAGCTCTTCATCTGCAGTCAGTTAAGTACTTTCTGAAGTGTAAAACCCTAAAGAACTGTGGATACTGTAAATCAGGAACAAAAACAGAAATTGCTCAAAAAGCTCAGCAGGTCTGGCAGCATCTGTGGAGAGAAATCAGAGTTAACGTTTCCGATCAAATGTCACTTCCGCAGGGTGACTCAATTCAAAACGTTAACTCTGATTTCTCTTCACGGATGTTACCAGACCTGCTGAGCTTTAACAGCAACTTCTGTTTTTTCCTTTTTGAAGTGTGGTCACTATTGTATTAAGAGGTGTTCCAGCAAATTTGCACACAGCAAGTCTCCACAAATGTAATATGGTAGTAGTCACCTAAGTTTTAAAAATAATCTTCACTGAGCAATAAAAACTAACCCGGGAGACTGGTATGAACTCTCCTCACTGCCCTGGGTTTTTTTACAACCACCTGAGAGCACATAAGGCTGAGGATAATGAAAGAGTGAGCTCAACATGGGCGAGATTGAATCTAGGTTGTGTGACCCTTTGATTTTTTCCTTATAAATTCTGTGTCTGCGATCTCCCTCTCTCACTAGTACCTGAAGAAGAAACCAGGCTCCGAAAGCTAGTGGTTTCAAATAACCTTGTTGAGCCAAAACTTAGTGCCTTGTGATTTTTGACCTTGTCCAACCCAGTTCAGCTCTAGCACCTCCACATCATCACAGGAAGCAGATTCAGCTCAGTGTGGCAGCAATACAGGTCCCCCAGCATCTGTGGCAATGGCGATAACAAGCAGCCAATGATTACCCGGTAATTGCAGCAGCACCGATCACAGGGGATATCAAGCTTAATGCAGAGGAATTCAAGCTCAGTTCAGAGGAGATTGAGCTCAGTACTGAGGAGATCGAGCCCAGCACAGAGGAGATTGCGCTCAGCACAGAGGAGATCGAGCCCAGCACAGAGGAGATCGAGCCCAGCACAGAGGAGACTGAGCCCAGCACAGAGGAGACCGAGCCAAGCATAGTGGAGATTGAGCTCAGCACAGAGGAGATCGAGCCCAGCACAGAGGAGATCGGTCCCAGCACAGAGGAGATCGGTCCCAGCACAGAGGAGATCGAGCCCAGTACAGAGGAGATCGAGCCCAGCACAGAGGAGATCGAGCACAGCACAGAGGAGATCGAGCCCAGCACAGAGGAGATCGGGCCCAGCACTGAGGAGATCGAGCCCAGCACAGAGGAGATCGAGCCCAGCACAGAGCATATCGAGCCCAGCACAGAGGAGATCGAGCCCAGCACAGAGCATATCGAGCCCAGCACAGAGGAGATCGGTCCCAGCACAGAGGAGATCGAGCTCAGCACAGAGGAGATCGAGCTCAGCACAGAGGAGATCGAGCTCAGCACAGAGGAGATCGAGCCCAGCACAGAGGAGATCGAGCCCAGCACAGAGGAGATCGAGCCAAGCACAGAGGAGATCGAGCCCAGCACAGAGGAGATTGGGCTCAGCACAGAGGAGACTGAGACCAGCACAGAGGAGATCGAGCCCAGCACAGAGCATATCGAGCCCAGCACAGAGGAGATCGAGCCCAGCACAGAGGAGATCGAGCCCAGCACAGAGGAGATCGAGCTCAGCACAGAGGAGATCGAGCCCAGCACTGAAGAGATCGAGCACAGCACAGAGGAGATCGAGCACAGCGCAGAGGAGATCGAGCACAGCGCAGAGGAGATCGAGCACAGCACAGAGGAGATCGAGCACAGCACAGAGGAGATCGAGCACAGCGCAGAGGAGATTGGGCTCAGCACAGAGGAGTTCAAGCCCAGCACAGAGGAGATCGAGCCCAGCACAGAGGAGATCGAGCCCAGCACAGAGGAGATCGAGCCCAGCACTGAGGAGATCGAGCACAGCACAGAGGAGATCGAGCACAGCACAGAGGAGATCGAGCACAGCACAGAGGAGATCGAGCACAGCGCAGAGGAGATTGGGCTCAGCGCAGAGGAGTTCAAGCCCAGCACAGAGGAGATCGTGCCCAGCACAGACGAGATCAAGATCAGCACAGAGGAGATCGAGCCCAGCACAGAGGAGATTGAGCCCAGCACAGAGGAGATTGAACATTCCTGATGAAGGGATCCTGCCCAAAATGTTGATTTTCATGCTCCTCGAATGCTGCCAAACCTGCTGTGCTTTTCCAGCACAACTCTAATCTTGACTTTAATCTCCAGCATCTGCAGTCCCCACCTTTGCCACAGAGCATATCGAGCCCAGCACTGAGGAGATCGAGCCCAGCACAGAGGAGATCGAGCTCAGCACTGAGGAGATCGAGCTCAGCACAGAGGAGATCGAGCTCAGCACAGAGGAGATCAAGCCCAGCACTGAGGAGATCGAACTCAGTACAGAGGAGATCGAGCTCAGCACAGAGGAGATCGAGCTCAGTACAGAGGAGATCGAGCTCAGCACAGAGGAGATCAAGCTCAGTACAGAGGAGATCGAGCTCAGCACAGAGGAGATCAAGCCCAGCACAGAGGAGATCGAGCCCAGCACAGAGGAGATCGAGCTCAGTACAGAGGAGATCGTGCCCAGCACAGAGTAAAGCGAGCTCAGCACAGAGGAGATTGAGCTCAGCACAGAGGAGATCGAGCTCAGCACAGAGGAGATCGAGCCCAGCACAGAGTAAAGCGAGCTCAGCACAGAGGAGATCGAGCTCAGCACAGAGGAGATCAAGCCCAGCACTGAGGAGATCGAGCTCAGTACAGAGGAGATCGTGCCCAGCACAGAGGAGATCGAGCTCAGCACAGAGGAGATCGAGCTCAGCACAGAGGAGATCAAGCCCAGCACTGAGGAGATCGAGCTCAGTACAGAGGAGATCGAGCCCAGGACAGAGGAGATCAAGCCCAGCACAGAGGAGATCGAGCTCAGCACAGAGGAGAGCGAGCTCAGCACAGAGGAGATCGAGCCCAGCACAGAGGAGACCGAGCTCAGCACAGAGGAGATCGTGCCCAGCACAGAGGAGATCGTGCCCAGCACAGAGGAGATCGTGCCCAGCACAGAGGAGATCAAGCCCAGCACAGAGGCGATCAAGCTCAGCACAGAGGAGATTGGGCTCAGCACACAGGAGATCGAGCCCAGCACAGAGGAGATCGAGCCCAGCAAAGAGGAGATCGAGCTCAGCACAGAGGAGATTAAGCTCAGCATAGAGGAGATCGAGCCCAGCACAGAGGAGATTAAGCTCAGCATAGAGGAGATCGAGCCCAGCACAGAGGAGATCAAGCTCAGCACAGAGGAGATTAAGCCCAGCACAGAGGAGATCGAGCCCAGCACAGAGGAGATTAAGCTCAGCACAGAGGAGATCGAACTCAGTACAGAGGAGATCATGCCCAGCACAGAGGAGATCAAGCTCAGCACAGAGGAGATCGAGCCCAGCACAGAGGAGATCGAGCCCAGCACAGAGGAGATCGGGCTCAGCACAGAGGAGATTAAGCTCAGCACAGAGGAGATCGAGCTCAGCACAGAGGAGATCGGGCTCTGCACAGAGGAGATCGGGCTCAGCACAGAGGAGATTAAGCTCAGCACAGAGGAGATCGAGCTCAGCACAGACGAGACCGAGCTCAGCACAGAGGAGATCGGGCTCTGCACAGACGAGACCGAGCTCAGCACAGAGGAGATCATGCCCAGCACAGAGGAGATTAAGCTCAGCACAGAGGAGATCGAGCCCAGCAAAGAGGAGATCGAGCTCAGCACAGACGAGATCGAGCTCAGCACAGAGGAGATCATGCCCAGCACAGAGGAGATCAAGCTCAGCACAGAGGAGATCGAGCCCAGCACAGAGGAGATCGAACATTCCTGATGAAGGGCTCCTGCCCGAAACATTGATTTTCATGCTCCTCGGATGCTGCCTGACAGAGGAGGTCGAGTCCAACATAGAGGAGATCGAGCTCAGCACAGAGGAGATTGAACTTTTAGCTACATTTCCTTATTTTTGTATTTTGTACCTCAGATTTCATACCTAGGTAGCTTTCTATCTAAGATGGCTTGTGTGAATGATGATGAGATTAGATTAGATTCCCTACAGTGTGGAAACAGGCCCTTCGGCCCAACAAGTCCACACTGGCCCTTTGAAGAGCAACGCACCCAAACCCATTTCCCTCTGAATAATGCACCTAACACTACGGGGCAATTTAGCATGGCCAATTCACCTGACCTGCACATCTTTGGACTGTGGGAGGAAACCGGAGCACCCGGAGGAAACCCACGCAGACCCGGGGAGAATGTGCAATCTCCACACAGACAGTTGCCTGAAGCGGGAAATGAACCCGGGTTTCTGGCGCTGTGAGGCAGCAGTGCTAACCACTGAGCCACCATGCTCATTGTACATTTTTCACTGTACTCCTGTACCCCTATACCTGAGTACAATTGGCAATAAAACCTAATTCCAATTAATTGAAGCATTGAATATGAGAACAGGGAAGTAATGATGGAATTGTATAAAGTTAGCTAGGGCCACAGCTGAAGTATGATCTCCAGTTCTGGTTGTCTTGCTATTGGAAGGATGTGATTGTACCACACTGAGTGCAAAGGAGGTTGAACCAGGATAGTGCCTGTGCTACATCATAGATTCTATGATTGAGGGGTGCAACCAATCATTTTAAAGCCAACCCACATGGAAAAGCAAAATCTAAATGGATCCACTTTACAGCAATATCAGACAATGAATCCCCAACAAAGGGTACTCTGCAGTGAACAGAAGCTCATGTCAATGTCTGACAGTGTAGAGTGAGAGAGAGTTCACTTACTGGGACATAAGGTTTCTGAGCATGCAGCTGGTGACTATAAAGAAATCATTCTGCTCACAATGGTTGTTGAAAGTGTGTCAGAAAGATCATGTCAGAGATGAAGATTCTTGATGGTGTGACATGGCATGGCTCATTTGAAGGATGTGTATTGTCTCCTTGGTGATGGATTGGGAACAGAGGATAGTCAAGAGTGTGGTGCTGGAAAAGTACAGCAGGTTAGGCAGCATCTGAGGAGTAGGCAAATTGACATTTCAGGGCTTTTGCCCAAAACGTCACTTTCCTGCTCCTTGGTTGCTGCCTGATCTGCTGTGCTTTTCCACCACTACACTTTTGACTCTAATCTCCAGCGTCTGCAGTACTCATTTTTGCCTGGGAACAGTGAATAGCTCAAACTCTGCAAGTAACTTGACAAACTTTAACACATGACAGACATCAGCTGCCTTGGGTACCAGGAAACTATCTAAAGAAACAAGACAGCCTGAGGCATTTTCACAATCTGATTTCCTTCAAATTACACTTTAGTACACCATTGTACAAATGTGCCCATCTGAAATTCCTACCCAACCTCTTTTAGCAGAGATGGTATACAATTATTTTAGATCATAAGACATAGGAGCAGAAATTAGACCATTCTGCCCATTGGGTCTGCTCTTCCATTTGATTACCACTGATAGGATTTTCAACCCCATTTTCCCATTTTCTCCCCAATTAGACAGTATTAAATGGTTTAATGTTGGCATAGCAGTATGAGGAATTCAAGGTGCTTGTGTTAAATGATTTTCTCCCTATACAATTATAGTTCCCCCATTAGAGAGAGATGACTGGTGGTGAGGTTAATCTGACCGTCATCACATCTCAGGCAAGGGGAGAGATTGAGAAAGAACATCCTTCAGAGTGAACCCAACTTGGTGCAGGAATTGAATCCATGTTGTTGGTATCACTCTGCAATGCAAACCAACCAACTGAGCTAACTGACTCTTTTACAGTATGTCCACTTTTCGTTTCTTATATTACATTAGCTCGTGTTGTTCTTTTACCAACCATTTGGATGTAAGCAGAGATAATTTGCCATCACAGTTTATTTCCCTCCTGAGAAGGATAATATAGTTTCTCATTCTCCCACTCAAAAATTGACAGCTTACTAACATTCCCCCACTGTCACTGAGCCTTTTCAAAGCCACTGTGAATCCAATTTCCCATTTTAGCAGCGAATGTACTTAGAACTGAAATCTCCTGGTTTGCAGCTTTGTCGAGAAAAGTGGAGCTGGAAAAGCGCAGCAGGTCAGGCAGCACCAAAGGAGCAGGAGAATTGACGTTTCAGTTATAACTCTGAACCCAAAACGTCGATTCTTCTGCTCCTCTTATGCTGCCTGACCTGCTGTGCTTTTCCAGTGCCACACTTTTCGACTCTGATCTCCAGCATCTGCAGTCCTCATTTCCTCCTGGTTTGTAGCTTTACTAACTCAGTCCAACTGATTTCAGGTTCAACTCCCACTCAGGAATTTAAACATTTAATATAGGTCCTTCACCATGTTGGGGGAGTGCTGCACAGTCAGAGCTGCTGTTTTATAGATGAGATATTCAACAAATGAAGTCCCACTTGCAACTTCTGTTGGTTAAGGTGGATATAAAAAACAACACACGAAATGCTTTGACAAAGACAAAGTAGTTTCCTCATGTCTTTGCCAATATTCTTTCTTCAAGTACAGCCACAGCCGATTAAGCAGTCATTTATCTGATTGCTGTCTGTGAGATTGTGCTTTTCACATTGCTTGTCAGTGTGTGCTTTACCACAGAACAACAGTGACTAGACTTTATTTTAATTGGAATCCATCCATTTTAAGATGTTCTCAATGCTATCAAAATACAAGGTCATGTTTTCCTTGAGATACTGTAACAGGACACTTTCTCACGAGGCACCACAGGATACAACAACATATTATCTGACCCTGTGACAAATGTCAGATGATTACAAATTCTTATAGAATGTCATCCTTTAAATCCTCAGATTAATTCTGACAGCCTCATTACCCAAGCAAGAATGTTTCAGATCAGTTTGCAATGCCCTCCCATGTACCCTCCCCATATCTTCCACCTTAACAGTATCAACATTTTCAATTGACTTACCAAGCAAGGTAAATATGTGCATGTTTCTAGTTTGAAATCCATCCATGAGAACCATATATAGTTCACAGTGGAGTACAAAACTTATACAGTCCGCATAACAGGAATTCAAGTGAACCAATTATTTCTCATTTGAAAATACAGTTTGTCAATCTACATTCACCCATTAAAGCTCTTTGAAGACAGGAATCAAGGACATTTTTGGAATGCATCATTGTAACAATATGTTTTACCTTCTCCGCTGTCCTTGGCCTGATGTTCTGAAGTGAGAATAATGGTTTGTCCTGCACCAAAATCTCCATGTGTATTTTCTCTGTGACTCTCAGAGGGAGATGAAGAGATCGTAGTTTGCAGTCTGGCATTGAAAAGCATTGACAGAGCTTCAGACAGCCTTTGCTGTACGCAACCTCCTGCCTCTCCATTCCCTCTCCACAACTCCCCCCCAACCCCACCCCCCAATCCACCTCCTCCCCCACCTTCTCCTAAAAGCAAACGCTCGCCTGAGAAAATCATAACATTATGCTGAGGTCAAAGTACGTCTCCAGTAATGCCATGAACTGGAACTGTCAGCTAAGGAAAATACAATGTCACTTTTCTTAAAAGCTAACTCTAATGTGTATTGATTTTTCCATATCAATTTTACTCAGTGGGAGGCATTAAAGAGACAGCATTTGGAAATTACTGTTTTTGTAATTTTCATTCTACTTCTCTAAGGAGGAGAAACAGAGAAAGGGAGCTTTCCGCAGTTGCTGTATTTACTGATTCTGTTAAGCAGGTTTAAAATCTTTCTCTGCTCAGTCTATCTTAATTTCATGCCAGCCTCCATAAGGTAAACTATTGCCATCCCATACCAGCCGTCCTCAAGATTTTTGAGCGTTAGAAATGTTTAATGGGTATTCTCTGCTATGAACATTTACACAAATGTTCAAGATATAAAGTGTTATTGAACATCTCGAAGCATTTACAACCAGTTATGTCCTGAAGCACACTCAGTTTTGTAAGGTAAAGGTGAAAGGGTAAAGCCACCTGGTCTTCTCATTACGGAGAGACAATTGGTGGTGATTTAACCTGAGGGTTGCCATGCTTCAGGCAAGGGAAGTGGTTGAGAAGGCAGGACCTTCATGGTAACCCAACTGGTGCAGGATCTGAGCCAATGCTGCTGGTGTCATTTTGATTTGCAAACCAGCCACCCAGCCAATGGAACTGTAAGAAACATGGATATGGGAGAAAATGAGGACTGCAGAAGCTGGAGATCAGAGTTGAGAGTGTGGTGCTAGAAAAGCACAGCAGGTCAGGCAGCATCCGACGAGCAGGAGAATCGACATTTTAGGCATAAGCCGTTCACCAGGAATGAGGGTTACTGGATATGTTACATGGCTGAGACATGTAACACAGAGGGAAACATCTCCCATTCCCTGGCATCATGTAATGAAAAGATTGAAAAATATAAGCAATACAATGACATAAAAAATTCAGTTTTCTTAAATGGTGCCTTGACATGCTTACCACAGAACAATGACTCGTTTAGTCCCAGGTGTTGTTATTTTTATGCTACTTTCAATTCTTCTCTCCTTTGCTGAGAATGTAGAAGGTAAGAAATTCCAAACTGCATCACGCATGAACCTGGAGGCTACAGCTTTTCAAATACAACAGCTCCTTCATCATAATGCGCCTGCACGTTCTGTGATGACCATCTTCCTCGACCTTCCATCCATACCAGCTGTCATCAGTACACGACCAGACTCACCACAACATTGTGCCTGTTCTCAGAACAGCTCCCGGTCCCAGGACTGTAAGGACGTAGACTCCATTGGGACCAAGTACCTGATTAATTGCGACCAACCTCTTAGATTTGAATAGGGCAAGTCTTTTGACTGACTGTAGTCCCACTTCCCCTCACTAAGGACTGCTTGCTTCTGACTTCCAGGTATTTACATCTTTTTAATTAATTCATAGAATCTGGGCTTTGCTGACCATTTATTGCCCATACCTAACTACCCAGAGAGCTGTTGAGAGTCAACCATTTTGCTGTGGGTCTATAGTCATATGTCTGAGTATGACTCGGGCATTAGCCCTTCCTGAAGAAGGGCTAATGCCCGAAACGTCGATTCTCCTGTTCCCTAGATGCTGCCTGACCTGCTGCGCTTTTCCAGCAACACATTTCCATCTCTATAGTCATATGTAGGCCAGAGTACCAAGATGGCAGATTTCCTTCCGCAAAGAACATCAGTGAGCCAACTTCTTTTTAATAACAATTGACAGTAGTTACATGGTCACCATTAGGCTAGCATTTAATTTATTTAAATCAAGTTTCATCCTCTGCCATACGTGGGGTTTGAAGCCACATCCCCAGAATGTTAAACTGATGTTCTAGATTATAGGCCAGTGATATTACCCCTACCCCATCATCTCCTCATGCAGTTGAAGCACATGTCTGCTGAAAAGGTTGTTGGCACATAATGTAGGTGTTACATTGGTGTAGCGTTGTACCACATGGTGACATATCCATCCCCTTGACTCTTCCCACTGTCACAAGCGCCCTCCCAAATGAAGTGTGTCTGGATGCATGCATGGCCTGGTGTGGCAGATGATTGGGAAAAGGGCTGCCCATGTCGCCAAGATCTTCAGGTTGCTGTCTGCAAAGCAAGAAATGAGTTTTCCTTCTGTCAGGGTGATGGGTTGAATGTTGAGGCTCTGAGGGGTAGTTCTGGGCTTGCAGTGTGGGGCTGTGCAGCTGGGCTTTAAATATGAAGCGAGCCATGTGAATGCTGCACAGTGTAGAAGTAGCACGCACTTCCCCCACCCTTCCCCATCCCCAGCTGTGTGATCACCCCCAGGAGCTTGCCTAAGAGATCGTTGTATCATTTTTGAGGTGACGAGTGTAAGATTGTGTGACAAAAGATTGCATGAAGAGACAGAGTACTGGAAAGAGATTGAGTACTTAACAGCATGTTGTAAAGACAATAATCTATCCATCAATGTCAGCAAAATGAAAGAGCTGGCCAATGACTTCAGAAAGCAAGATGGAGGGCATGCCCCAGCTGCATCAACGGTGCTGAGGTGGAGATAGTCGAGAGTGTCAGTTCCTGGGAGTGATGGTCATCAACAATCTGCCTTGGCCCACCCTCATTAATGCTATGCTCAAGAAAGCATAACAACATCTCTAATTCTTCAGGAGGCTAAGGAAATTCAGCTAGTCCACAAGGACTCTTACCAAATTGCATAGATGTATCATAGAAAATATCCTATCTGGATGCATCGCAACTTGGTTTGGCAACTGCTCTTCCCGAGACTGCAAGAAACTACAGAGAGTCGTGAACACAGCCCAGTCCATAACGCAAACCAACCTTCCATCTATTGACTCCATCTGTATTCTCTTGGGAAAACAACCAACCTAGTCAAAGACCCCTCCCACCCAATTATTCTCTCTTCCACCTGCTTCCATTGGGCAGAAGGTATAAAAGTTGAATACAAATAGATTCAAAAACAGTTCTACCCTGCTGTTATTAGACTTTTGAACAGACCTCTCAAATGTTAATGTTTATTTCTTTCTCTCTCCCTCTCTGCATCTTCTCTGCAGCTGTAACACTGTATTCTGCGCTCTGTTCTGCTACCATCATGCATTTTGTACAGTATGGTCACACAAAAGAACAATTTTCCACTGTATCTTGGTACTTGTGCCAACAGTAAATCAATCAGTCAAAGAATCAATCAATCAAAAATCAGTTTCACCCATGATGGACTGAACACCATGAATCTCACTCAAACAAAATGGTTCAACTGAAAATAGGAAAATTCTACCTTTCAAAACAAACATAATGACCATTTTCTACCACATTCCTTGAATAGCATCTGATTCTGTTAGATTATTACAATTGTTGGGTTTGTACATTCCATGAAATGTTCACTCATAGGTGCACAGAAGTAAGATAATACTCAAATATGGCTTATAGCTGTTAGAATTACTGCTGACAGTGTGACCGCAAACGGGATTGTGGTTACGACCATTTAAACAGACCATAGACAAGATAGATTTGACAGCATCTGTGAAGAGAAACCAAAGTTAGTGGTTCAGATCCAGTGACCCTTCCTCAGAACTGATTGTCGCTAGTTCCATCAGTTCTGAGGAAGGGTCACCGGACTCAAAACGCTAACTCTGATTTCTCTGCACAGATGCAGCAAGACCTGCTGAGCTTTTCCAGCATTTTTTTTCTGACTTACAGCATCCACAGTTCTTTCGGTTTTTGCAGAATGGATTTAAGATTATATTAGATTCCCTACAGTGCGAAAAGAGGCCCTTCGGCCCAACAAGTCCACACAGGCCCTTCGAAGAACAATCCACCCAGACCCATTCCCCTACATTTACCCCTGACTAATGCACTACAGGCAGTTTACCATGGCCAATTCACCTGAACTGCACATCTTTGGACTGTGGGAGGAAACCAGAGCACCCGAAGGAAACCCACACAAACACGGGGAGAATGTGCAAACTCCACACAGACAGTTGCCCAAGGTGGGAACTGAACCCGGGTCTCTGGCACTTTGAGGCAGCAGTGCTAACCACTGAGCCACCGTGCCGCCCACAAATGGCTTGAATATTTTATAGTTTTGGAGGTGAATGATGTGCAATTTTTCTCACACAGTGAGTAGTTAGGGTATGGAATGCATTGCCTGTAAATGTGGTGGAGGCATTCAAGAGAGGCTTTGGCTGATCTTTTGGATTTCCTGAGGAGCAGCTCCAAATTCCCTGCTTCATTATTTCACTATTACCCTAGTTACATTAAATTGAGCGCATGCAAAAATAAAAGTCTGTTTACTTTATTCAAAACAATAAGCTATCAATCACAACAAATGTCTGACAGTGAATGCTAGGAGGTAATCCAATTCTGTGGGTTTTACTGAAAACTGCAGGAGTTTTGCCCTCACACTTGCTGATGTCATCAGAGACACACGATTGAATTAGCATTGTGTAGTCATGCAACATTGCAACAAGTATTGTACAACTGTTTAAAATGGCAGGAATCCTTTGTGCAGTGCTCTATCATTATACGATCTGCCTTCTTTAATTATCGTGTCTCACAGTTAAACTGCTAGCCTAGTTGACTAGATATTGTCAGTGCTGCTAAAGACAAACCTAGTTACAGAACGCACATTTCCCTCCCACTCGATTTATTCTGTATGATTAGATGGCACTTTGATTCCAATATTGGTTTGAGAAGCATTTGATTTATTCTGTATGGCATTTCGGAGCATATAAACTAACCAGACAGATAAAGATGGCACTAATGTCAGCACAAACTTTGCAACTTTGCCTTTTGTCATTGCTTATGTTGATCAAATGGCCCCATAATTAAAAGATTGAACTTGAGTTGGCATATGACAGAATAGGAACAGGAGGAGGCTCCTCAATCCTTTGACCCTTTTCTGTCATTCCAATTGATCGAGTGTGAACTGTACCTTAACTTCATTAACCTGCCTTTCCTCCATTTGCTTTGATAGTATTCGTAAA
Organism: Chiloscyllium plagiosum; assembly: GCF_004010195.1. NCBI lineage: Eukaryota > Metazoa > Chordata > Chondrichthyes > Orectolobiformes > Hemiscylliidae > Chiloscyllium > Chiloscyllium plagiosum. The sequence goes on along the minus strand of NC_057744.1, from coordinate 6,202,223 downwards.
CAAATATCTTTCAGTTTCAATTTTTTTGTTTCAACTGACCCCTAGGTTTTGAAGTGGGGAGTAAAAGAATTCCAGTATTTTTTGTGTAAAGTCAAAATTGTGCCCTTTCGTTCTGCCTTCTCTCACCAACTGATTGAGAAGTTATTTCAACAATTTTAATTGTGGTGGTGGGCGAATTGCTTATTTTGTGAGAATGTTATTTGTCTATATTTTGCTTTCATATGAACTGCTGCAGAATTTGTAGCAAACACAGTCCTGAGGATAAGAATTTCTCTGAATTTCCTTCTTGTCCTTAATCTTCTCAGAGCTGTTGAGTACTGCCCTTGCTGCTGGCTTTGTTATTATTTCATATTTTTCTGAAAATAACCTTTGATTAATGACCATAGAAAAGCATAAATGGCTGGCTGGACTATGTTAGGAGCTTGGTTGTAGGGTGGAGAAACATTGCAACATGAGGGAAAGGTTAGAATTCATGGTGGAGAAATCCTGAAGGATTAAGGAAGGAGCCCTTTCCATAAATGCAAAACCAGTATCAAGAAGAATACAATTAAATAGCACCTCTAATATAATAAAGAACCCTTTACAGGAAGTTGCCAAATTTGGCACTGAGCCACAAAAAAAGAGAGATAAGATGGAAGCTTAATTAAAAAGGTAGGTTTAAAGGTGGACAGCAGGGGAAAGTTTTTGGGAGAGACTGAAATTGTGGAAGAATTCAAGAACTAGAATTGAAGGAACACTGAGTTTGTGGAGGCTTGTGCATATAGATGAGGTTACAGAGATAAGGAACAAGGAAGGCATTATAAAATAAACATGACCATTCTAAAATTTAGCATGGGAGATAGAGGACTAACCACATTGTTAGGCAACAAATAAACGTGGGACATTTAGAGATTGGTGGGCACTGCAGGGACTGGGTGCAGCTTCAGTTCTATTTTTATAAGTATCCACTGATTTCGATTTTGTTCCTTTTGCAGTGCAACCCAAAGGGCTGTTTAACCTGTTTAAAAATTTGTTTTAAAAAAAGTAAAATTTCATTTAAAAAAATGACCATGGAGAGATAAACATGCTGATGGTACTTGGGATTTTCCAGGCTTTTTTCTGCCTTGCTTTACAAGCTAAGTAAGTAATTAGCTATAGTCAGCACTGCGAGACACACTCCCTTGGTTTTATGCTGCAGTATGTTTCAATTAATTATGGTTTTTAATAAATTGCCTTTCTGAGAATGGAATCACAATGGGAAGGAGAAAAGCTCATTAAGCACAAGAATCCCATTGTTCTTTTTAAAATCCTGTTCCAAAATTGACATTCGTGCCCTTTTTCACAAAATCTCTTTCGTCGCCTCTGGGTTAAGGCCTGAGTTTAATTTCAAGTAAACTTCAAATCAGTTGGAGTCATAAAGTCACAGTAAGAAAACAGACCCTTCGATCCAACTCATCCAAGCCAACCAGATATCCTAAATTAATCTAGTCCCATTTGCCAGCACTTGGCCCATATACCTCCACACCCTTCCTATTCATATACCCATCCAGATGTCTTTTAACTGTAATTGTATCAGCCTCCCCCACTTCCTCTGGTATCCAATTCCACACACTCACCACCCTCTGTGTGAAAAAGTTGCCAGTTATGTCCCTCTTAAATCTTTCCCTTCTCACCTTAAATCTAGCTTTTCCCCCGACCCTATCCATGCCCCTCATGATTTTATAAGCCTCTATAAAATCACCTCTCAGCCTCCAACGCTCCAGGGAAAACAGCCCCAGCCTATTCAGCCTCTCCCTTTAGCTCAAATCCTCCAACCCTGGCAACATCCCTGTAAATCTTTTCTGAACCCTTTCAGGTTTAAAAACATTCTTCTTGTAGGAGGGAGACCAGAATTGAATGCAGTATTCCAAAAGTGGCCAAACTGACGTCCAGTACAGCCACAACATGACTCATAACTCTAATACTTAATGAACTAACCAATAAAGGCAAGCATACCTACTTTACTATCCTGACTGCCTGCAACTCCACTTATGACTGGGAAATGGGTTCTCGTTGCAATTTCACACACTGCTGACTTGCATGACTTTCCTCCCTCCTCATATTTGAATTATTTGTTTGTTTTCCCAACCAGCCTGATGGATGCAACTTATTTTAATATTGACTTCATACAGTTGATTTATTTTTTAACTTGGGCCATATTGATGTTGTTATGCAGTAAGTGCGGACAATTAATACTCCGAACTGAGGTGAGTCTAGATGAGGTCACGAATTAACATTGACACTAGTTGGTGTCCATTCAGTTGCCAAAAGGTATTTGGATATTGTAGCTAAAGCAGGACTTTTTTTGGCAAAAATACAAATGTCACAATCTATTTCCCCACATTCTATATCTTCCATGTCCTTCTCCACAGTAAACACTGATGCAAAATACTTGTTTGCTATCTCCCCCACCTCCTGCGGCTCCACACATAGACTGCCTTGCTGATTTTTGAGGAGCCCTATTCTCTCCCTCGTTACCCTTTGTCCTTAATGTATTTATAAAAACCCTTTGTATTTCCTTAACTCTATTTGCCAAAGTTATCTCATGTCCCCTTTTTGCCCTCCTGATCTCCCTCTTCAGCATACTCCTACTGCCTTTATCTCTTCTAAGGATTCACTCAATCTCTCCTGTCTATACCTGACATGTGCTTCCTTCTTTTTCTTAACCAAAACCTCAATTTCTCTAGTCAGCATTTTCAATTTGGTCACTTTGAAATAGCAGACTTCTTCCATGTGACTGTAGATTTATGTTTATATTTTGATGAATGTACTCTTAGATTAATCTTGCCCAAATGATAATTTTTAAAGCAGTTCTTGTAATTTAATCTCAATTTCTAATAAACAAACCAGACATAATTCCTCACAGCCAGTGCATCTTTCATGGTAATGATTAAATGCTCCAAATCAGAGAGTCTCTTTCTATATTTCGTGTCAGTGGCCTTCTCAGATAAGGTCTATCATTTGTTCCAAAAATTCGTATACAGTGATAGTGGTTCCTGTGTGAATCAATGTTATTGAAAGCTGGAGACCATGGAAACGTTGTGACATTGCTAATTCAGGACTTCCTGTCTTCTGACAATCCTCAGTGAATATCTGGAGCATGTCTATCACCATACCCTAATGTTCTACAATTGAGTCAAATACAAAATGTGACATTGCCATCAATTTGTTTTTTGAAGCTGCTTAAATTGTCTGCTATCTTCATTTGTAATCACTGGCATGTGTTGCATTGTGATTGCCTTTCGTATCTGTTATTGTGCAAAGCCCCCAGTATTTCCAAAACAGCTGCTATTTTTTTCAACACTGCTGTCATACACCCCAGTATCATTTGCACCAAAACCAAAGACAAAATGACCAATTTGGACAGCCTTCTTCCATGTCAGTGTTGAGGATCCTTTCTCTTTGATGGTGCCTTGTTGAGTTCTTCTTGGAGTTCTGTTCAAAATGGGGTCTTACAGCTTCTTGTAACACAACCAAAGGAAACATGCCCTTCCTGTCTCATCCACAATGCTACAAAAGCAATCGAGTCTTCAGAACCTTTGGGGCTTCACTCTGAATCCTGGACAGCTTTTATGATTGACTCTCAAGATAACAAGCTGAAACCTTATTGCTGGAACAGCACAGCAGGTCAGGCAGCATCTAGGGAACAGAAGATTCGACGTTTCGGGCACATGCCCTTCTTCAGGAATGAGCAGAGAGTGTTCAGCAGGAGAAGATAAAAGGTAGGGAGAAGGGACTTGGAGGAGGGGCGTTGGAAATGTGATAGGTGGAAAGAGGTCAAGGTGAAGGTGATAGGTCGGAGTAGGGTGGAGGCGGAGAGGTCAAGAAGAAGACTGCAGGTCAGGAAGGCAGTGCCGGGCTGGAGGGATTCGGCTGAAACAAGGTGGGGGGAGGGGGGATGAAGAAACTGGTGAAGTCCAAGTTCATCCCCTGTGGTTGGAGGGTTCCCAGTCGGAAGATAAGACGCTCCTCCTCCGACGGTCGCGTTGTTGTGGTTTGGCGGTGGATGAGTCCAATGACCTGCATATCCTCGGTGGAGTGGGAGGGGGAGTTGAAATGCTGTGCTACAGGGTGATTGGGTTGGTTCATCCGGGTGGCCCAGAGGTGCTCTCTGAATCGCTCTGCAAGTAGGCGGCCTGTCTCGCCAATATAGAGGAGGCCACACCGGCTGCAGCGGATGCAGTAGATAATGTGGGTGGAGGTGCAGGTATAACAAGCCAATCTGACTGCTTTTGGCTATAGTGAATCAACAATATCAATCACATGATTTCTGGGATCCATCGTGTAAGATGCTGTATCTAATTTAAAGGGACAGATTAGCCATCTTTACAAAAAGGTAAATACTTCAATTACAAATAGGTGATATGCACCTGTTGACCCAATATATATTGTGACAGGTTTGTTTTGTACTGGCAACCTGGGTAGAATTGACTTTCTCAATTGTCAATTTTTAAGGCAAATCTAACCTCAATTTTAATTCTTTATACCTGGCAGAAACCAGACTATTTGGGAAGGGGATAAGATATTTAAAATTGAGTGAATGACTTCTCTGTTTCTTTCCTGTACTGATCTACAACAACCTTCAATTGTCAGCATCATGCAGTAAGCCAACTAGGTTTCAGATGCTGTTTTTTGTTCATGGGATGTGGGCATTGCTGGCTAGGCCAGCATTTTTTGCTATTCCCTAAAGGTCAACCACATTGCCAGGGCCTGGAGTAACATATAGGCCAGAAAATATAAGGACAACTTCACAACCTTTAACTAGTCTTTGGGTGAACAGCTGAAGCATATTAACATTCAAAGCTATGGGCTTAATGTGGGAAAGTGGTACTTTTGTAGGAGGCACGTTTTTGGCGCTACAGATTTGAAGATTCCTCTTCTGTACTGTATGATTCTCTGATTACAGAATTCCTTCCTTAAAGGACATCAGTAGATCAGACTGGTTTCTTTCACAACAATCGATAATGGTTACACTATTGCCATTGGCTAGCCTCTTGTCCCATCTCCTCAGAACATTATCCTGGGCTTCTGGCTACAAATTCAGTGATATTCTTACTAGCCCACCACCTTCCTTAAAAAAATGCAAAATTGGCTTAACTCATGCAAAAAGAAGAGCAAGAGTTAACATCACTTTCTGCTTTCAGGAGAAAATTCCCAGGCAGCTGAAGGAAGAGCCACTAATTTTGCAGCAAATAAAATTGTAAGTGTATAAGAGGCCAGAATTAGAGAAACACATATATCACTAAGGCTGATGTGGCTGGAGGCGATTACAGAGATAAGGAGGGGAGAGACTAAAGGAGATTTGGAAACAACGTTAAGGATTTTAAAATCTCTAATTAAAAGCTCTAATGAAAGCAAACACTGATGAATGAAGAACATTTGCATAGATGCGATTTTGAGAGTATGAGAGAGAAAGAATTTCATTTTGCCTGACAAAATGGTTTTGATCTGGGAACCCACTTAACACTCGACTGGATTTCGAAGTGGACAAGTGCATGTCAGGGGCTTGGAGCTTATCAGAGCTGGCACTGGAAAGGTGCAGAGACTCCAGAAAACTGAAGCTTCCAGTGCCAATGATGCCAGAATTTAAATTGTTATCTTTTGTTTGGCAAAACAAAAACAGAACAATCTTTGTAGCCAAGTTCCAAATAAATGACATAGAAAACACAGAACACACAGAGGCCATTCTGCCCAGTAATCGGCTCCACTTTTGTCATCTTTTCTCCCATTCCATTTCAACCTCTCAGCATGTGTTTCCGTGCTCTTCTTTTCTCACGAACTTCTCTAGTTTCTTCTTGAAAGCATCAGAGCTTTCGTCTTATTGATTTCCTATGGTAGCAAGTTCAGATTGTAACCATTCCTGAATTAAAGACCTTTCTCCCCCATTTCCCTGTTATATTTATCAGTAACTATCTATTACTTGTAGACTTGCGATATGGATGTCTCCACAAGTAGAAACATATCTGCACTGGCAGGCAGTATGCTTTTGGCACTACAGATTTGAAGGTTCCTCTTCTCTGATTCTCTGATTACAGAATTCCTTGCTTAAAGGACATCAGTAGATCAGACTGGTTTCTTTCACAACAATTGATAATGGTTACACTATTGCCTTTGGCTAGCCTCTTGTCACATCTCCCCAGAACATTATCCTGGGCTGCTGGGTACAAGCTCAGTGAGATTCTTACTAGCCCACCATCTTCCTTAAAAGAATGCACCTTCCTGGGCTTCATAATTTTTAAATTCATAATTTTTAAATTCATAATTTTTAACATCTCTCTCAGATCAATTTTAGTTATTTCAAGGATTGTTTTTGGCAAAGACAGGAGATGGAGTTTTGACCTCAGGGTGACTTAGACAAATTGAGTGAGTGGGCACATATTTTGCAGATATGCAGCCAAATGTGCATGAATATGAAGTTGACTATTTCAGCAGGAACAACATAAAAGCAGAGTATTATATAAATTGTGATAGATTAAGAAATGTTGATGTATGAAGATACCAGATTGTTCATGAACACTAGACATTGATTGCAAGCATGCACATATAGCAAGTAGTTAAGAATACAAACAGTTTGTTGACTAAAATTACAAGAGGGTTTGAGTACTAAAGTAGGGAAGTCTTACTGTATAGGGTCTTGACAAGCCAACACCTGAAGTATTGTGTTCAGTTGTTGACTCCATATGATGTACTTGTCACAGAGGTAGTGCTGTAAAAATTTACTAGAGTCTTTCCTAGAATGGAGATTTGTCATATGAGGAGACCTTGGCTTGACTAAGCCTGTATACATTGGATTTTGAAGAATAAGGAGTGATTTCATTGAAACATATACAATTCTAATAGGGCTGAAGAGACAGAATGCAGGGATGGTATTTTGTGTGACTGGGAGGTCTAGAACATGGGGTCATGGAATCATGATGTGTGGTAGGTCATTTCAGATTGAGATGAGGAGAATGTTCTTCCTATACTGTGAACCGGTGGAATTCTCACAACCACAAAAGGTTGTGTGGGCAAAGTCCCTAACATACTTAAGAAAGAAAATAAAGATGTCAAGGGGTATGAAGAGAGAGTGAGACTATGATGTGAGATACAGGGTCAGCCATTATCACGTTCAATGGTGGATAGGGTTTGATGGGTCAAATGCTGAAAGTTCTTTTATTTTCAATGTTTCTGAAACTTCAGAACTGACCATAGCGTGGAGAAGACACTCTCTCTTTTGTTCTCTTTCCATCTCCCAAGAAGAAAAGTACCTAGTGACTACACTGTCTGAAAAAAATCATTGCAAAACTGAGGACTTAAAAGGTAAATTGCAATACTGGCTACTGTTGAAGGTCCAAGAAACCAACTAATCCTTAGTGGTCTCATGTTAAAATCTTAGGCCTTTCAAAAGGCTAGAAATTGTATATATTTTGACGTCCTTCTGTACTGGACATTATCCCATCTTAGTTTTATAGCTATTTGTGTGGAAGGACCCAAGTGACTGGGCAAAGCCATATCCTTGACATCACATTGTTTTCTCAGGGGAGCAGGTTGATGCTCTCTGTAATTCAGGAAAATCTTGTCACAGGCTCCTTATTGATCACAGCAAAGCAAGTCAACAATATTTTAATTGGAGAATGATAGAATCTTTTGCTCAAAAAAAAATCTAAAACTTTGTTGCATGAAGGTTGGCAAAAGGGCAGCCAGTTCCCCCCTTTCATTTGGTTGGAACAAAGGTCTGAAACTAGTCAAAGAAAAGCAAAGTCAAGATTAGAGTGGTGCTGGAAAAGCATTAGGATGAAGGGATTTTGCCCAAAAATATCAATTTTCCGGCTCCTCGGATGCTGCCTGACCTGCTGTGCTTTTCCAGCACCACTCTAATCTTGACTCTGGTCTCCAGCATTTGCAGTCCTCACTTTCACCAAAGAAAAGCAAAGTCCAGTGGATGCTGGAGAACTGAAATCAAAAGAGAAAGTGCTGGAGAACTGGAGAAACGCAGCAGGTCTGGTAGCACCTATGGAGAGAGAAACAGAGTGAAAGGTTCAATTCCAGGATGACTCTTCTGCAAGTCCTCGACATGTCTAAGAGTTACGAAGTTTGGTCATTAGACTCAAAAACGTTAACGTTACTTCTTCCTCCACAGGAACTACCAAACCCCCTGCGTTTTTGCAGCACTTCCTGGTTTCATTTCATAAGGTGACCACCCCTGTTCACCCAGACCAGACAGGTATAAATGTCACATTGTGTCTGTACTTGATATCATTATGTCAACTGGAAACTCTGTCACTCACCCCTTTGTGTAAATGAGGGGAGGTGCAGAACGGGGTGCATTTCTCAACCCTGTACATTATATCTACAGAGGTATAAATGAAATTTTGTTATGACCAGCCAACGTAAAGGGTTAAGATATAAATTCCTTTGTCACTTCAGACGCTCGGGAAAGATGATACTTCGTAGTAATTGCTCCAAAAGAAAAAATGACACAATAAACATGGGCTATTTTATGGCAGAGTTCTTTCTGTCAAAAGGCTTTGATTTTCTTTCCACATTATCCGAATTCAATCTACCGCCTCATAACTCGGGCGAGAATAGATTGTTTGAGAGTATTTGTCACGGAGCTCAGGAACTGAAAAGAAACAGAAGGCTTAACAATGAACATACACCTGATTCACCTGCCTGATTCTCCTTTGAAAATGTGGCAAAAACATCCTTTATATAGAAATAAGCATTTTTGTGTCTCTGAAACTCTTTTTTTTTTGAGTGGCTTCAGGAATTGGATTTCTGCTGGAGGAGATGTTTCATTTTCCTTCAATTTTCTTTTTGAAAGGCTGTTAAGCGAGGCGGTGGAACACTAATGGAACAGGAGTGCCGTGGTATTAGATTGTTGTGAATTGCCATATGGAAGATTAGGAGTGACTTGAATTTCTATAGCACCTTTCGTGACCTCAGGGCATACCAGAGCACTTTAAAACTGATGAAGTACTCTTAAAGTGCTGCTTCTATGGTAGTAATTTAGGAAAAAACACAACACCCAATTTGTACACAGCAAGTTCCCACAAACAACAATATCTCCCTTGAAGCAATTTATTTTACTGCAGCAAAGACTCTGTATGAACTGCTGTGATAACAACCAGATAATCTAATTTGGTGATTGAGGAATAAATATTAATCAAGTCACCATTGAAAACTGCCCTGCTTTTGTTTGAAATAATGCCATGGGTTCATTCACATCCATCTGAGAGGGCAGAATAGGCTTTAGTTGAAAGACAGCAACTCCTACAGTACTGCACTGACTGGAATATCCACTTTGATTCTGCCATAAGTCACAGGAATAGGGTATGAATTCATGACGTTCTGACTTACGTGTGAGTGCATCAGTGTCTGAGCCACTCCAGACATTGTACTGCTTAGCTATTTTATTGGTACTTGGAATGTCACGACTCTTTATTTAAATTTCCTACTTTTTTTAGTTTTTAATCTATAAATAATTCTCTTATTTATCTTCAATCTGAGAGTAGCCGATAACAGATAATTTACTACTAACCAATGAACTAATGGTTTTCCTCTCATGTCACTCTTTGTTTTATGCTGGGCCCCTGATTCTAAGTTCAATTTATCATCTTTAAAAAGATTGTATAAATTATGAACCATAATTATTGGGGAGGATTCTAATTATATGGAAAACCATAGTTTGATTAGAGATAGTTAGCATGGCTTTGTGAGGGACAGGTCTTGCCTCACAAGCCTTATTGAATTATTTGAGGACATGACAGAACACATTGCTGAAGGGAGAGCAGTGGATGTGGTGTACATGGATTTTAGCAAGGCTGTTGATAAGGTTCCCCTGGTAGGCTCATTCAGAAAGTAAGGAGGCATGGGATACAGGGAAATCTGACTGTCTGGATACAGAATTTGCTGACCCATAGAAGACAGAGAGTGGTAGTTGATGGAAAGTGTTCAGCCTGGAGCTGGGTGACTAGTGGTGTTCCACAGGGATCTGTTTTGGGAGGTCTGCTCTTTGTGATTTTAATTAATGACTTGGATGAGGAAGTGGAATGGTGGATTAGTAAGTTTGCCGATGACAGGAAGGTTGGTGGAGTTGTGGATAGTGGCTGTTGTAGGTTGCAACGGGACATTGACAGGATGCAGAGCTGGGCTGGGAAATGGCAGATGGAGTTCGACCTAGGAAAGTGTGAAGTGATTCACTTTGGAAGGTTGAATTTGAATGCGGATTACAGGGTTAAAGGCAGGATCTCTCAAAGCTACCACTAAGCTGATACGGTTATCAAGAAGGCGTATGATGTGTTGGCTTTCATTAGCAGGGGGATTGAGTTTAAAAGCTGCAAGATTATGCTGACGCTCTATCAAGTCCTGGTTCGACCACACTTGGAATATTGTCCTCAGTTCTGGTCGCTTCATTATAGGAAGGATGTGGGAACTTTAGAGAGGGTGCAGAGGAGATTTACCAGGATGCTGGACTGGAGAGCATGTCTTATGAAGAAAGGTTGAGGGAGCTGGGGCTTTTCTCATTGGAGCGAAAAAGGCTTAGAGGTGACTTGATAGAGATATACAAGATGATGAGAGGTATAGACAGAGACTTTTTCTTAGGGCGGAAATAGCTATCATGAGGGGCATAATTATAAGATGATTGGAAGAAGGTTTAAGGGAGCTGTCAAAAGTAGGTTCTTTACTCTGAGAGTGGTGGGTGTGTGGAATGCACTGCCAGCAGTGGTAGTAGAGTCTGATACATTGGACTGTCAGATAGGCACATGGATAATAGTAAAATGAAGGGTATGTAAGTTAGTTTGATCTTTGAGTAGGATAAAAGGTCGGCACAATATCGAGGGATGAAGGGCCTATATTGTGTTTGACAGTTCTATGTTCGGTGTTCTAAATGCAAAAAGCACCTCTTCCCCTCTACAGTGAATTCCCACATTGCTCCAAATTCCAAAATATATTCTCACACAGGGAGTGCCTCATCTGGATGCAATCACTCTTTGGCGACCATTTATAGTGGTTTGAATCTGCCGCTTCCGGTTGTCAGTTCCAGCTGTAACTGACAACCGGGAGCAGCAGATTCAAACCACTAGAAATGCTAGAGGAAAGATCACAGAAGCGCTTCACAGGAGGCTCCCAAGCACTGAGGATGTCACCTAGACTGGGGACGAAACGTCTGCAACACAAATTCCCAGCTCGGCGAACAGAACCACAACAACGAGCACCCGAGCTACAAATCTTCTCCCAAACCTTGAAGCTTACTAATTTTGTTCCACCAGAAATTTATGTAAAATTTATGGCTGGATGGTGATAGCTGACAGCTTTCACCCTTGGCTTTGAAATTGCCCAACCTTTAGCTAAGCCTGCAGTCAAACTAGTATGGGCATCTTGCTGACATTGTCAGGACACTGATTTCCTATTGAAGTTAGACCTCATTCCTTTGGGGGTGGGTGGCATTCCCATATTTGATGTCAGGCTTGTTAAGATGGTGGGAGCAGTGATCTGACCATTTCTGTTCAGTGAGATTTCCCTTCCTCAGCACTTTTTTTTAATGTTTCAAATAATTTGCTTTCACGGTTCCATTTATAATTTAAACATATCATGAAAAATTGGGATTAATTGTTTTTTTGTCTTACCCATTGATATTTTGAGTATTTTTATTTAAGCAGAAAAGTTAATGGTACTTTTGAGTCAGATTAAACGGCTACAATCAGTCTTTAAGTGTGTGAATTGGAGCAATTTAATTTTGAGTCAGTTTTATAGCCTGCCTGATTTGTCTTGCTCATTACTCTGGTACTGCTTAGAGAAAGAACATTCACATGTAGCAGCATGGACCATATTAAATTAGTACAAAGTGAGCAAAACATTTATGTTTTCTGATACAAAATAGAGTTGATCTCTGAATGGCAGAGAATCCTATGGATAGTCCCTAAAGTATTAAAAGAAAAGAATATGCATTAATAAATATTTTTTTGCGGATCTCTGAATATTTCAAGGTAAATTACCGTCACTGAGAAGCTTCTGCACTGTTGCAATGTAGAAAACACGACAGCCAGTTTGTACACAACGTTAATTGTATCAGTTTCTTGTCACAGAAGTAAGTGTCACTTGGCAACACGTGTTGAGAGTCACACATTCTCTCATGTACAGTGGCACACTGCAGCCTCAGAACTAGAAGCTGTCTCTCACATTCTTCCCCCTACTGCCATCTATTTCATCAAACTTAACTGCTTGTGACTGCAAGAGCTGGAGATTAAAACAGCAATTAACCGCACAGTTCCACAGAACACACCAGCCTACTGAAAAGGTCATATCCCAACATCTGTGTTTTACAACATGTGAAGAGGAATGGGAAAAGGAGATGGTATTGAATGAGCTGTGGGTTTGCCATCTCACTCTGCTCTATGCATTGTGCTCATGGTTAAGGTTTCTGCTATCATCCTTTTTTAGTGAAAGAAACTACAGGGGCTGCTTGGTTTAGTGTGGTGAGGGGAAACCACTTCTTGATCTAACCAGAAGAGTTTCTTGTAATTAATAATAGAATATTTACTGTGTGTCATATGGCACCTGGTGACAGGTTACATTGACATGACAGATATTAGACAGAAAGCTATGGTAGGGTAGATGGCTTACCCTTCTAACATCGAAAAGAAATTGACTGGAGACCAAGATTTGCATCTGGAAGCCAGTTGCTCCTTCCAACCTGTGGGTGTGCTAACACAGTGAACAGTGGGACTTTCACTCCTTAGTCTGGAGTTCTTTGGGTTCCGCCATCCAATCTTGAGAGCACAGTTGACACTGCAGGATGGAGCCCAAAGAGGAACAGAGCTATCCCGAAAAGATAAATCCTAGGGTTGCAGAATCTGGAGGTATTCTGGAACCCAGAAAAAGAGGAGCATGCAGGTTCTTTTGGGCATCCATGGGGAGGTGGTGTGACCTGATGCACGCAAGGCACCCCACCAGCCGTACTTTGGCATAGACGCTATATTATCAAGGTCAATTGAGCTTGTAAAAAGCTTGGCTCATGGTTGATTATTTACATTTTATTCAAGCACAGTGGCACAGTGGTTAGCAGTGGGACCCAGGTTCGATTCCAACCGGGGGGGGGGGGGGGGGGGGACTGTCTGTGTGGAGTTTGCACATTCTCCCCATGTCTACGTGGGTTTCCTCTGGGTGCACCGGTTTCCTCCCATAATCCAAAGATGTGCTGGTTATGTGAATTGGCCATACTAAGTTGCCCATGGTGTTAGGTTCATTAGTCAGGGGTAAATGTAAGGTGAGTGGGTCTGGGTGGGTTACTTTTCGGAGCATCTGTGTGGACTTGGGCCAAAGGGCCTGTTTCCACATTGTAGAGAAGCTAAAAAAAAAGTTTACACTGTATGATTTCTCCACTTGTACTGACATATGATGAGACAGAAAAGCATTATGAAAGTCAATGACTGATATAGCAGTGAATCCTGATGTGACTGGCTGGAAATGGGAAAAGGCAGAGCAAAGTATTGATAATATCAGGGATACCAAGAGAAAGATGTTCACAGAGATTTGGAGTTTATGCCTGGCAGGGGACAAATATAACAGAGTAGCTATATTTTTGGATTAGCAGTCTAACAGCCTGAACTAATTATTCAAAGCCATTTTATCATGGTACCTGGGAGAATTTAGTGAATCTGGAATTAAATGCTAATCTCAATAATAATGATGACTGTGAAACTAGCAGATTGTAATTAAAAACCCATCTGGTTTATTAATAACCTCTCGGGAGCATAGCAGCCACAGTGGTTCGCACTGCCACCTCAAAGCACCAGGGACCTGGATTTGATTCCAGCCTTGGGTGACTGTCTGTGCAGGGTTTGCATAAGTTCCTTGCATCTGCCTTCCTCTGGGTGGTCTGGTTCCCTTCCACAATTCAAAGATGTGCAGGTTTGGTGGATAGGCCGTGCTAACTTGCTCCATAGTGTCCAGCGATGTACAGGCTAGATGGATTAGCCATGTGGTAATATGGGGTTATCGGGTGGGGAGGGTCTGGCTCTGGATGGGATGCCCTTCAGAGGGTCAATGCTGACATGATGGGCGGAATGGCTTCTTTCTGCACTGTAGGGAATCTATGGGGAAAATATCTGTCACCCTTATCTGGTCTGGCCTTCACATGACTTCAGATTCACAGTAATGTGGCTAACCCTAAACTTGCCTCTGAAATGGTCTTTGTCGTTGGCTGTCCCTTGATTCCAGCATGAGATCTACCCAGGGTCACATATTTCAGTCACATACACAACGCAACCTACCAACTTGTGACTCCCCTTCCTCCCCCCCAAAATCACTATGTCCCGTGAGATCCACAGTGCGGCTGTACTTCCTTGTCCCTCCTTCTCAGCCCCTGCTCTACCTTATCATTGGAGCGTTTGGGCCTAAACCTCCAAATGGTATCAGATGTCACTCAGTTATATCATAGCCCTATAGAAAGAAAAGTGCTGTGGTTGTGATTACACTAGATGGACTGCTGTGGTTCAAGAAGGCTGTTCACCACCACCTGGGCAAGGGCAAGATACATTGTTTTTTTCCGGTGATGATTAAATAAAAACGAATAAACATAAATTGCTCAGGTGAATGGCAAAGATATATCAATTGGTCTCGATGTTGGATCAAACAGACCAATCTGTTTAATGCAGACTCTTTCTTTCTAGAGTTGAGGAAATATATTGAAGTAGTTTCGTGATCATTTCTCAACTGGTGATGTATTTGAAAGTGCAATCACACATCATATTCCTAACTTATATTTCAATTACCTGCGCACAGTTTGGGACCTCACACAGTATAAGATGCACAGTTAGTTATGAAATGTGATAGCAGCAGCATACTAATGAACAGACAGATTAACCCTCAATTGACAGTTTGTGTTCTAAAGGGATGTGCTTTGAAATGATATCCAATAAAGACTATATGACCATAAGGTAAAAGAGCAGAATTAGGCCATTCTGTCCAGTGAGTGTGCTCCACCATTCGATCATGTCTACCATGTCTCTCAACCCAATTCTACTGCCTTCTCCCCGCAACCCTTGATCCCCTTGCCAATCAAGAATCTACCTATCTCTGTCTTAAATACACTCAATGGCTTGGCCTCCACAGCTTTCTGCAGCAATGAATTCCCAGGTTAACCACCCTCTGGCTGAAGAAATTCCTCCTCATTTCAGTTCTAAAGGGTCGTCCTTTCACTCTGAGGCTGTGTCCTCGGGTCTTAATCTTTCCCACTACTGGAAACATCTGCGTCCACTCTCTTAAGGCCTCTCAGTATTCTGTAAGTTTCAATCAGATCCTCCCTCATCTTTCTAAAGTCCATTGAGTACAGACTAAGAGTCCTCAACCACTCCTCATGTGACAAAGCCTTTATCTCTGGGATCATTCTTGTAAACCTCCTCTGGACCCCCTCCAATACCAGCATGTCCTTCCTTAGATACATGTCCAAAAACTGCTCACAATATTCCGGATATGGTATGACCAGAGCCTTATACTCAGCAGTACATCTCTGCTCTTGTACGCTAGCCCTCTCAAAATGAATGCTAACGTTACATTTGACTTCCTAAGTGCCACCTGAACCTGCATGTTAACTATAAGAGGCCCAGGACCTGCATGTCAGGTTGAGATTCTCTCTCTTGAGATTCTAGTACGTTGCTGGTGACTTCCACAGTGAAAATTGATGCAAGGTACCTATTCAGTTTTTCTGTCATTTCTTTGTTCCCCATGACTACTTAAAGAGGAGATCGAGCTCAGGACAGAGGAGATCGAGCTCAGAGCAGAGGAGATTGAGCCCAGCACTGAGGAGGGTGAGCTCAGCACAGAGGAGATCGAGCCCAGCACTGAGGAGATCGAGCTCAGTACAGAGGAGATCGAGCCCAGCACTGAAGAGATCGAGCTCAGCACAGAGGAGATCGAGCTCAGCACAGAGATCGAGCCCAGCACTGAGGAGATCGAGCTCAGCACAGAGGAGATAGAGCTCAGCACAGAGATTGAGCCCAGCTCTGAGGAGATCGAGCTCAGTACAGAGGAGATCGAGCTCAGCACAGAGGAGATTGGGCTCAGCACAGAGGAGATCGAGCTCAGCACAGAGATTGAGCCCAGTACAGAGGAGATCGAGCTCAGCACAGAGGCGATTGGGCTCAGCACAGAGGTTCTCCACCCTCAGTTTTCAGTGGTCCAATGTCCATTCTTGCCTCTCCCTTACCTTTCAGATGCATATATAAAGACTCTTGCAATCTTTTTTTTATATTGTGAGCTAACTTACTCTCATATTTCATCTTCGCCTCCCTTATTGCTTTTCTCGTCATCCTTTACTAGTTCAGAAAGGTTTCCCGATCCTTTGGCTTCTCAATAACCTTCACCATGTTACATACTTTTTCTTTTGCTTTTATGCTCTCCTTGACTTCCCTTGTCAGCCATGATGCCTCATCTTCCCCTTAATATGCTTCTTCTTCATTGGAATAGAATTCTGCTGTGCCTCCTGAATTAGGCCCAGAAATGTTTACCATTGCTGCTTCACTGTCTTCCCTAATTGGCTTCCCTTCCGATCACATTTTTGTAGTTACCCTTACTCAATTGCAATACTGTTACATCTGATTCAATCTTCACTGCATCATTCTCAGTGAAGAACCCACATGCTTAGGGACAATGGCTTGGTAACAGAACAACAATAACAAAGTATTCATTCTCCCCAATTCATGCTCCCGCTTTTTAAATCACTAACAGTGGTTGTTTGTATTGTTGTAGGTATCATCACCTGAGGACTGGCCTATGGTAGTCCCAGTCCTGCACCCCAGAGCTGTTGACTAATCTGCATGTCTATTGACACTCTTCTAATTGGAAAGCAAACAGCCTGCATGTTTCAGACATTCCTGATGAAGGGCTTATGCCTGAAATGTTGACTGTCCTGCTCCTTGGATGCAGCCTGACCTGCTGTGCTTTCCTAGTGCCACACTTTTCAACTCTGTTCTCCAGCATCTGCAGTCCTTCCCTTCTCCCTGCATGTTTCAGTTATCAGTCATACAGCCTTTGTTCACCCAAATTCAATACTTTTATAAATTGTAAGCAAAGATGGTTAAAGTTTCAAAATACACACTTTTTTTATTGTCCTATGATTCTGCTCCGAGGTTATTTATAACAGCATCCTGAAAATTAATTTAGAGAGTCAATGGAGAAGGGCAACTTTTGATGCTTTGTTTTTATTAAGGTGGAAAGTGAAAAATATGATGTTAAAATTCACACCAATCCTTTCAAAGCTTCTGATGTTACTGTTTGGTATCACACAGAATGTGTTAGTGATAGTTTTTCTTTCATGCAGACAATCAGATGGGAAACAGCAGCCTGGATCTCTGACTGCGCTGTTAAATTTGCCATTATAAATATGTGGAAATTACTTTTACAGATGTTCCTCAAAAACAAACAGAATGTACAAGGACACATGAATTATTCATTATAATCCCAAAGCTTCAGGATCACATTGCAATCTTTAGATTTTCTGTTTTTCTTCCATCGTGAATGTGATGACCCTTAACGAATTCCACAGTGGTTGAGAGTCCGCTGTTGTTTCATATAAGTAACTGTTTCTCATGTCTGAGCCTAGACAGTGTGCTGTGGAGTTGCAGAATTTATCACATTCAAGACTGATCCAATCTCCTTCTGACCCTCAAATCGCCCAAATAACTTTGAAAGCTTGGGTTCAATTGAAATCTTCAAGACTGAGAACACCAGAGTTTGATTAGGTCAGGATATTGTCGAATGTGGATCAAGTAGAGTTAATGTACAGACTGAGCATGATCTAACTGGAAGTCAGAACATGCTCGAAGGGCTGTAAGGCCTGGTCATGTTCCTGTGAATGAGCATAAAGAACAAAGAAAGCTTAATAAAGTCAAATTTGCCATCAAAATTGCTACCTGGTGAAATCAGTTGACGCCCCTGCAAATTGAATTGGGATCTTTCTGATATTTGACTGATCCCACACTGGGTTATCACCTCCAGCCATACAGCCTTTATTCATCCAAGTTCAATACATTTATAAATTTATAAGTAAAGATAGTTAAAGTTTCAAAATGAACACTTTTCTATTATCCTATGATTCTGCTCCGAGGTTATTCATAACAGCACCCTGAAAATTAAGTTAGAAAGTCAATAGAGTGGGGCAACTCTGGGTGCTTTTTCTTAAATTAAGGTGGAACGTGAAAAATATGCTGTCAAAATTCACACTAAAATCCTTGCAAAGCTTCTGATGCTACTGTTTGGTATCACACAGAATGTGTTAGTGATAGTTTTTCTTTCAAACAGACAATCAGATGGGAAACAGCAGCCTGGATCTTATGGATCTCTAATGAATTATTCTCACTGTTTTCCAAGTCTTCCATTTCACCAATTGTTCTCTGATAGAAAACGCAGCTCAATATTTGGCCTTTCTTGATTCAGATGCCTGAAGCGAGAAGCAGCCTATTGTTTGCCACTGTCCAAATCCCCCTGCTGCACACCTCCCCCATCCCCCCACCCCAGCTCCCCACCCCCACCCTGCAACCAGGTAGCATCTCACATCCACTTACACAGTAGTATTGTTTCATAAGGTTTTGGTACCATTGGCTAGGCCAGCATTTATTTCCCATTCCTAATAGCCTTTGAGAAGTATGGAAATGCATATGGGAACTGCATCATGGCAACATGCATAACCAAGTCAAATTGCAAATTAGACCAGCATCTTCTTCAGAATGAATGTTATTATTTCTTTAAAATGTCAGAAGAATGGATAGTGATTGGAGTAACTGTAAATTAGCTACAAGTAGGACTATACACCCTATTGCTCATCAGAGGTTGGATTCCTCCCATTGACCTGTGAAGGCTTACTATAGACAAGTTGCAGTAACTGACTCAATTTAATGCCATTCCTAATGCATCACTGGTCATCCGCAAAGGGCATCAAGAGTCAATACATTATTTCAGTGTGAAAGAAATTCACAAAATATAACAATACATTCTTTAAAGAAGGTATAAAAGCAGAAAGTGCAGGAAAAATTCAGCAGATTTAGCAGCATCTGTGGAGACATAAACCATTCCAAAGCAGACTCACTTTGGACTCAAAACGTTAACTCTGTTTCTCTCTCCACAGACCGTTGAGTTTCTTCAGCACTTTCTGTTTTCTTTTATCTCATCCATAGTATTTTACTTTCACTTCATTGAATGAAGTGACTCTGAGTTAATGTAATATCTCACAAATGGAAACTAAATCATGGAAACCCTATAATGTGGAAACAGGCCATTTGATCCATTAAGTCCACACTGACCCTCTTAAGAGTATTCCACCAGACCCACCCCTCTACCCTATCCCTGTAACCCAGCATTTACCATAGCCACCTAATCTAACCTGCACATCCCTTGACAATTTAGCATGGTTAATCCACACAACCTACACACCTTTGGACTGCGGGAGGAAACCAGAGCACCCAAAGGAAACCCACGCAGACACAGAGAGCGCGTGCAAACTCCACACAGCCAGTCGCCTGAGGGTGGTATCAAACTCAGATCCCTAACGCTATGAGGCAGCACTGCTAACCATTGAACCACTGAGATATCTTGAAAGGAATGTAGGACTTAGGAGCAGGGGTAAGTCGTTAGCCCTCCAAACTATCTATCAATTCTGATTTATACAGAGAGGAGAAAGTGAGGACTGCAGATGCTGGAGATCAGAGTCAAAAAATGTGGTGCTGGAAAAGGACAGCTGGTCAGGCAGCATCAGAGGAGCAAGAAAGTCAATGTTTCAAGCATAAGCTCTTCATCAGGAATGTGACTGATTTATTCAGAGGGATTGAATGTCAAACCATCCTTGACCGCAAGTAAGGTGGCAGCCAGCATAGCCATATACTGACAATGCTAGTCATTTGTATTCAGTGGAACTTCTGCCTGACAAGGGCCCTTGAGTTGGTTATGAAGCCTACAGATATGCTCCCTCCTTTCTACCTTCAGAGCTAGCTTCTCATCATTCCATCATGACTGTCAAAACGTAAGACTATAATTAGGAAACATTTAACTGTACACTAATTTATTCAAATTGTCACTGCATAATTTCTCCATTGGTGTTACTTTACATTTCACAGTAGTGCTGTTGTAACCAGTGATACTAGGAAAATTAGGAATGAAAGGTCTTAATTCCCCTATTCTCCCTGTTCTCTAGAACAGCATTGGCCAAAGCCTAGAATTCAATTGCCTTTCATTCTCTCCTGCAATAGAAAATGGTGCAAGAGATATTAGGGGGAGAACAGTGTGAATTTTAATCAGTTGCTCACTGACAATTAGCGCCCTCATGACATAAGAAACATTAGTAAATGTTCCATGAATCTTAGTAACTGTTCAACTCCTCCTTTGACAACTGTTTCACTGCAATCTCAGAACACAGTAATTATGCACTGATTTCAACAGGATCTACTTAGAGATGAGACAAGCTGAATATCTATTGCTACGCATATTTATTTTGTGTCTTGCAATTATTTTTCACCTTAAGAATCAATGTAAATTGAAAATATGAATTTCACATCCTGTGGACTTAATCTCACCATTCATACTCTCAGTACTGAGTATCTCACAAGGCATTTACTCTATATGCCTTAGTTTTCAAACAGTGTACGTTATGAATTGGAGATATAAACAGGATGTGGGACTATGCCTGGACCTAATTTGGCCATAAGTCTAAGTATTCATTATAAATGCCATTGCAAAGAATTTAAGATGCCCAAATTCCATTGAATAAAACCCAAGTTAATCCTTTTGGCAGGGAATAGCCATTACAACTGGTTGAGGAGCTCAAGATGGAAAGCAACTGTTGGTCCTTTCAGTATGGGATTGGCCTATTAACTTCTACAGTGCAATCTTCTTACTAATGCTATTTTATTTTCTTTGCATCTCTAGTTCTGAGAGATTTCGGGTATATTTGTCAGTGAAAAGTTATATAAAGTGATGACTTAGTTTTTATGCTATTTCTCTATATTCCATTATACATTTTCCTGACTCTGTCTTTTATGCAGCTTTTGTAGTCCATTTTTTTTGTGGAATACCTTTACATTTTGTTCTCTCTTATCACTGCTTTTTGCTCCTCAGTTGTTGTATTCTAGAAACCTCCGACCTTCAGAATTATTATTATTCTGACAACTTTCTCGGCATTTCCTTTAAATCTTTTGCAATCCTGGATTATCTTTGTTCACCATATTTGACAGACCTTTTCTTCAGTTTTTGCAAAGGAATATATAGTTGTTGTAAATGATGTAATAGTTCTTCAAAATCTCTCCATCACCGATGTATAGTCATGCCTTTTAAAGTATTTTTCCAAACTCTCTTAGCCAATTGGTGCCTCATGCCTTTATAATTTCTGATATTCACATTTACATAAGAAATAGGAGCAGGAGTAGGTCATCTGACCCATCGAGGCAAACGTGAGGAAGGAAGATTAGAGTTGGGAAAAGCACAGCAGGTCAGGAAGCAGCCGAGGACCAGGAGAGTTGGTGTTTCGGGCAAAAGCCCTTCATCTGGCCCATTGAGCCTGCTCTGACATTCTATCAGATCATGGCTGATCTTTTTGTGGACTTAGTTCCACTTACCCACCCACTCACCACAATCTTTAATTCATTTACTGTTCAAAAATCTATCTATCTTTGCCTTAAAAACATTCAATGAGATAGCCTCAACTGCTTCATTGGGCAGGGAATTCCACAGATTCACAACCCCACGGGTAAAGAACTTCCTCCTCAACTGAGTCCTAAATCTGCTTCCCCTTATTTTGAGGCTATGCCCCCGGTTTTAGTTTCACCCATCAATGGAAACTACCTCCCTGCTTCTCTCTTACCTATTCCCTTCATAATTTTATAGGTTTCTATAAGATCAATAAATTTGCTTGCTTCAGAATGAGCTGCATTGCTCTCAAACATAATATAAAATCGTATCATACTGTGGTCACTCATCCTTAAAGGTTCTTTTATAACAAAATTGGTCTGGAAATGCAGGCTAATGTGTTCTGGGGACATAGTTTGATTCCCAACATGGCAGATGGTGAAGTTTAAATTTATTCCATAAACAAATTTGGAATTAAAATCTAGCATAATGTTACCTTTGTTGACTGTTGTACAAACCCATCTGGTCCACCAGCTAAAGGAATCTGGCCTATATATGACTTCAAGTCCATGACAATGTGGTTCATTCTTAACTGCTGTCAGAAACGGCCTAGAGAACCAATTGGTTTAATAGCAGCCATGGATTGGCAGCAATGCAGACCTTGCCAATGGGCTCCTCATCCTATACAATAATTTAAAAGGCAGAATAAACATTGAATATAACTAATGCTATTTGTAAAGCTAAAAATGAAATCCTGCTGCATGATAAAAAATAAAATGTTGCAAGTGTGTTTACCTATCAGATGCAAGGTGAGATGAACATTGCACTTGTGTGAGGTTCCGCTATGTATAATTAAATACAGACCGATGGTCTACAAAAGATATATGGTATATTTTAACAACTTGAAAACAAAGATTTGGGCCTTTTTCAAATGATACAACAAAATAAAAAGTTTTGATTATTAATTTTCTTAGAGCCATTGGTAAAGTATCAACCTAATACCGCATCTTCAACACCAACAATTTGATTACTATTTGATGGCTGAGTATACCTTGCTCATGCACATGATGAACACATGAATGAATAATACCGCAGAGGAATCTAGTGATATTTTGTTCCCACAGCTACCATATATGTTACATTTCTGCTTTCCTCAATGCATGAGCCAATTTATGCAGCTCGTCTTCCCATAAGCACACCAAGCCTTGTGTTTGGCTGATTTATATTAACTCCTGGACCAGCAATGCTTGAGTACTAAAATCTTTATTCTGGGGTTCAAATTCTTTCATGTCCTCAATACTTCCCTATCTCAATAACATTTGAGATAATTTGTACTCCTCTGAATTTGGCCTCTTAGTGGCTGTTCATTTGCTGCCAAAGCAATAATTCTCTCACTGCCTTGATTTTTCCCTCTCTTCTTTTTTAATTTGGTATTTAAATCCTACATCTTTGACTAAGCTTTTACTGTTCCAATATCTCATGCTTTCAGTGTCAAATTTTATTTGACAATATTCTTATATGAAGAAACTTGGGGATGTTTTATCCACATTAAAGTCACTATATAAATGCATATTGCTTCTTTCTGTTGTAGGTCATAGTGTCCTCTATTCATTTATCAATCATTTTCCTCCTGCACATCAGAACATCTTCACATCCTGCAATGTTCCCAGGGCTAAGATAAGGACCAAGTGACACCCCACCACCTCGTCAATTAAGTCAAGGATTGTCAATGGATGGAGGTAAGTTAGAATTCTGAGCACTCTAGGTTTTCTGGAATTTTCCTCAGTTGGTTTTACAGTGAATGAGTAGCATCAAGTCAGAAGCGTAATACAACTGCAATTGTTAACCCTGTCCAATGCAGCTAATCTCTGGAAAGCCAGCAATATTGCAAATTGGTTTTTTATGATTTTTGAAAGCTGCAATTGGGTCTCCAGTTGTAATTAAAAGAGCAGAACAAGACTAACTTCCTTTTAACAAGTTTGGTGACTTTAAATTACTTTTGGTGTCTAGAACAAAACCAAGTAATAGGTTTTCAACAGAAATAGAGCTCACAGATAATGCTGCCCTCATTTTAAATTAGATTATATACAGTAAAAGGGATAATACAGTCTAATTAATAGGTTTTTATTCACTCAGGTAATATGGGCATCATTGGTTGGGCCAGCATGTATTGCCCATTTTCAATTGCCCTTGAGAAAGTGGTAGAGAGCTGCTTTCTTGAACTATTGCAGTCCATGTAGTGTGGGTACAACACAATACTATTAGGTTTTTCAAGTCCCAGTGACAATGAAAGGATGGAGATATTTTTCCAATTAAGGATGATGAGTGGCTTTGGAAAAACTTGCATTTGGTAGTGTTCCCTAGTATTCTGTTGCTTTTGTTCTTTTAGATGGTTTTGGCTGTGGGTTTGGACAGTGCTGCCAAAGGAACTTTGCTGAATTTCATGAGGGAGCTGACCTCAGCACCACAGGAGGGAGAGTGGAAGTGAGTTATATAGTGCCCTAAGGCCTATTCAGTCTTATTTATGAGGTGCAAATGTGAGCATGAAGCCAGGATAAGGTATGTTTGTGATGTTCTCCACTCCTTAGTTAACTTGCTGTCCTTCCTTGAGCAGACACACATACACACTTCTCGTTCTGCACTTGCTGGTGGTTCTGGCAGTCTCTTTGTCTGAAGTCAGGAGTGACCAGGATAGCCATATCTGCTTGTACTCAATGATTCTTCAAATGAATAGCCTGGAAACAAAGGCATCTTGGCTACAGACTGGAAAGCAGCCATTTACTTACATGACGCTGCTATTGTGGTTAAACTTGTTCGTTCGTGATATTCATAAAGTCAAAATGAGTGTATGCAAGACCTTTGTAAGTGCAAGACATTCACAATCTGAGAAAGCTGCGCTGTTTTCTCATTCTGGGAAAGTGCCCCAGGAAGCAATACTTCAGTTACTGGTTTGTGAACAGCAATGCACATTTTCATGATTTTATCATTTAGGACATGTTACTAACTTTAAGATGCATTTTCCTGCCATCTGCACTATGATTCAATATTAGATTATGTCAATATCTTTTTAAACCTGGATTCAATTTCGAAAACGGGAGAGGATTAATGTCTCCTGTCATATAAGTATCCCAAGGGACCTACCTGAGTTTAAGCAGCCTTTATTTATTTCCCTGCGGGCATGTTTACAGAACAATGCTATCGATATATTAGGTACTAAATTATATTAATCCATTCTCGTGTTTGAAACGTCACAGGAACGGCAAATGCAGGAATTCATAATGACATCAGGAGATTCTTAGTTGTAAATGGAATGAAGCAGACTCAGGAAATTGCACCTTGGTTCTCTTGTCATAGTCAAAATGAACAGAATGAGTTTTCAAGATCTATCATCCAACTCTTTCCTTTTAGTTGAAATCCAAAATAAATTGGTTACTGTTACTATTAAATTAATATAAACAAGTAATTCCAATTTGTTTTTGCCCTTCACTTTCTATCTTTTTCTCTTTCTTTTGAAGGTACTGTAACTTTTTATTTTCCTGTGTTTTTGATTGAGGACTGAAATGGGGGAAAAAGTCTGGTTTAGTAGCCAAGGCTTGTCGGAGGATTGCTGCACTTCTTAAAAGCAATTTACTGATACTCTTTGTAAGTGCTGCTTACACAGCTGTTGGTTCAAGCAGTAGGGAAAACCTAGTTACATTGTCTGAAACATTGATTTTCCTGCTCCTTGGATGCTGACCGAACTGTTGTGCTTTTCCAGCACCACTCTAATCTTGACTCTAATCTACAGCGGGGTAAAAACAATGACTGCAGATGCTGGAAACCAGATTCTGGATTAGAGTGGTGCCGGAAAAGCACAGCAGTTCAGGCAGCATCCGAGGAGCAGGGAAAGGGAGAGGAGGAAAACTCCTTCAAGGCAGGCATCCTTGCAGGAGGATTTGCAGTAGGGTTAAAATCAACTAGTTAAAAACAATGACTGCAGAAGCTGAAAACTAGATTCTGGATTAGAGTGGTGCTGGAAAAGCACTCTTCCCTGCTCCTCGGATGCTGCCTGAACTGTTGTGCTTTACCAGCACCACTCTAATCCAGAATCTAATCTACAGCGTCTACAGTATCCACTTCCACCTAAAACCAAGTTACAGATGAGCTGAAGCCAAGGGGACTGTGTAGGAATAGAGATTTGACTGGCAACAATTAGCTGATTGGTCTATAAAATAGTGACCCATTAGTAATTGAAAAGACTGGCCTGTCAACAGCTATGTGATTTGTTCCCAGACAGTGGAACAGCTTGGGGTGTGAATGTTCAGGTCAGAACCTACCAGACATTTGGAAGGGAAAGAGCTGTTTCTGCTCTATAGAAAAAAACAGCTCAAGCCTGAAGATAGCCAATTTATTTTTACTCACTAATTGCTATAAGGCATGACTTCCAATTAATAAGTCAGAGGTACCTATAAATGTAGACCAGCCACACTGTGCATCTTGCAATCAAGTGAAAACATCTGGAGAAGGAAGATTAAGAAACAGCTTTCTGATCAGCATGAGGACTATCTCAGCAAAACCTGGACAAGGATAAAAGAACTGCCTTTCCAGTCTTTCCCTCTGTACATTACACCCATGTTCATTTGTGTCTGCCTATATCTATGTGTAGAGGAGCAGTTTCTGAGTAGGTTAGCGTTATATGTCAAAAATTCATAATATCTATCTGTAGTTAGAATCTACTCATTTGTGATAAATAGTCTTTCTTGTTGTGTATAGAATTCTGGCCTGTGCTTTCTATCAACCTGTCTGAAAGACAGGTACATTGGGGAATTCTGCAAACTTCTTGAACTCTAACATTTGGCTCCAAGATTAGCAGGGGCTTGATTTCCAGTGTGCTACCCCAGTGAGATATAACATTAGTTGGTGCTCCTCTTCATTTAGTCTCCGTCTTTCTTCCACCTTCAAATTAACTGATTGTTCAAAATATTTCCTCACTGCATCTTTATTGTGTTGTACTCTTCTATCATCCTTTTCCAAGGGTTTAACGCTGTGGTTGTCCTCAATTCTAATCCATTTTCACTCTCTCTGAAAATCTACAGACTTTTAAAGTCCAGCTTGCCTGTCATCTAACCTCTTGATGAGCCTCACATTATCTTTCTTTCTACAGTACAATACACTCACGGTATACCGACCTACCACCATCACCCCCCACCTTCATCCAACTATAGCCTTCCCAGCTACCTTGCCCTCAGCCCCCAACCTCTACCCCCATTTATCTGTCAGCCCCCTTGGGCTACCCCCTCATTCCTCATGCTCGAAACTTCGACTCTCCTGCTCCTCGGATGCTGCCTGACCGGCTGTGCTTTTCCAGTACCACACTTTTCGACTAGTAGTAATCTAGAAGCCTAATCTACTGATTCAGACTGAAGTTTAAATTCCAACTTCGTAACTGGGAAATTTAAGCTTCATTGAACAAGGCTGGAAAAAAATGTTAGAAAGTTAAGGGTAACTGTAAAATTAATCAAATTGTTGTAAAAACACATCTGACTCGGTAATGTCTTTTTATAAAGAAAAACTGCCTTCTTTATATTGTCTGGCCTAAATGTGACTCCAGACATACAACAAAGAGGTTAACTCTTAGCTGTCCTCTTTGAAATTACTTAGCAGTACTTAGATGTATTCAAGGAGGCAACTCAACGATATCTTTGCAAAAGCAATTAAGGATACGCAATAACTTCTAGCCACCCAGAATAAATTAATTTTAAAAATGGTGTGTTGGTCTTAGCTATCCTTGTGAGTAAAATCTTGTAACATCTCTGATTTGAAAATGTAAAATGATACAAGCTGTCAGAAAGACACAATATTCCTGTATCTTTCCCCACCCTGTACAACTCAAACATAGAAGCAGACGTGCACACATTGTGCAGCAGTCACATAAACAAGGGCACAAGCACAGCTGTGAGCACTGTCACACACATGAGCTCCCCATAATCTACAACAGGAATTAATCATATACAGCATTTATCAATCAAACATAGGCATGAGGGCAAGATCCTCAGTTCCTCAGACTTGATCTGACATTCAAAAAGATCATGATTGATTTCCAGCTCTGTGTCCCATGTCCCTCAATTCAGTCACTGAAAAAACAAATCTCTTGATCTCAGTCGTCAAAACTTCAATTGTTCCAGCATCTGAGGGCACAGGGATTAGAGTTCCAAATTTTGACCATCCTTTCTATAAAAAGTATTCAGGCTTCCTTCCTGAAAAGCCTGACCGTGATTTTAAGATTAGTTCTCCTTGTTCTTGCTTCTCCTATGAGAGGAAACAGTTCTTTCTATCGACCTTATAAAATCTGTTTAAGCTTCAAAACACCTGAATTAGGTTATCTCTCTTTGTTGAAGATTGAAGGAAATTCAAATCAAATTTATGCAGCGTCCTCTGCCATAGTAACCCTTTTTGCCCTACAATAAATCAAGCAAAGGATTTTTGCTTCATTAGGATGTGCATGTTGCTGCCGAAGCAGTAGTTGAACTGATTAGAGAGAGTACTTTAAAGAAGCAACCACATGACTTAGCTCACATGAGCCCAGATCAGGTATGAATGGCAGATAGCAGTGAACCAAATGATTTTTAACAACAATGACTTGCTGTCATGGTCACTATTACTGAGACTGGATTTACATGTTTATCATCTTAATTTAAAGTCCATCAACTACTCGTTCATTTCTACTTCACCACCCTCTTCCCCCTAATTTTGTGGCATAAAAGCAATGACTGTGTCATTTCAGTTCAATATACTTATTAAGATGTACGTGATGCTTTACCTTATCAGAACTTGCTGAGCTTACAATAAAAGGATCGAGAGACATCTTTGAAGTTTTCATGGCTCGGCATATAGCACATAAATGTTCTCCGCTGGGACATGCAATAATGGGTTCTGCATCTCTGTCTTGTCACAGACAACATGATGAAACTTGAAGCAGCCTTGGCTCAGTGGTAATACTCTTATCTCTGTGCCAGTAGGGCATAAGTTTAAGTCTCAGCCCACAGGATCGGGATACAAATTTAAGGCTGACTCTCAGAGCAGGACTGAGCGAGTACCACAAGTTTGCAGGTGTGAGGTTAAATCAAGTCCCTGTTTGCCTCTGCGAAGACTTCATGGCACTGTTTGGAAAAAGAGCATAGGAACTCGAGACAATATTGATCTCTCAAACAATGCCATCAAACCACTAAGATAATCTGATTATTGCTGTTCTTGGAACGTTGCGTCCAATGTGGCTACATGTCAATAATACCTATAATTTCTATAATATTTGTTGGCTGGAAAATGTGTCAGGATATCTTGAAATCATAAAGGGGCTCTTACTTGAAAAGTCCCAGCAAGGGAAAAGTTCATTTTTCATGACGTAGCTGATATGTTGTGGTATCTCTACCAAGTTAGGCATAAGAATTACCTCAAAATATAAATTGGCAGGATTAAAATAGAGTACCTTGCTTCGGGCAATACAAAATAATATTGGTATCTTCAAAACAATGTCATTTCTTAAATCATTTTTCTGTTTTTTATATATTTCATACATTCCAAATCTACATTAGTCTTTGGGGATATCAAATATAAATTATACACAAGTTTTGAAGTTATTATTATTCAGTTTTAACAGTTTTTGTTTCTCCTGAAGGTTTATTGTAACCATTTGAATTAAGCAATTGTAAAAATAAAACTTCAAGGACAAATTAATTTAGTGACCAGATGATTTTCACAAATAAATCCCAAGTGGTATTTAAAAAAAAATCTTGTGATATTTCTATTTTCACAGCAAGTTGAAACTCTGTAATATCATTCATTAAGGTCTTGCTGCATTGTATCAAAACATTTCTGACATGAGCTACTTAACACAATATGAATATAATGTCTATGAGGAGAAAGTGAGGACTGCAGATGCTGGAGATCAGAGCTGAAAAATGTGTTGCTGGAAAAGCGCAGCAGGTCAGGCAGCATCCAAGGAGCAGGAGAATCGACGTTCTGGGCATTAGCCCTTCTTCAGGAATGAGGAGGGTGTGCCAAGCAGGCTAAGATAAAAGGTAGGGAGGAGGGACTTGGGGGAGGGGCGTTGGGAATGCGATAGGTGGAAGGAGGTTAAGGTGAGGGTGATAGGTCGGAGAGGGGGTGGGGCGGAGAGGTTGGGAAGAAGATTGTAGGTCAAGAAGGCGGCGCTGAGTCTGAGGGTTGGGACTGAGATAAGGTGGGGGAAGGGGAAATGAGGAAGCTAGAGAAATCTGCATTCATCCCTTGTTCTATGTAAACCATAATACCTCACAATGTTCAATGATGGAGTACTCAAAGGAGTACAGTGATTAATTATTTGACTTTTTGCTACACCTATTAAATTTCTGGTTATCACTCTTGGGTTTAAAACTAAATCCCCCATCATACAGTATATCTTTGAAATGCTCATAATTTGAAGCTTAATAATCAGAATGCTGGTTTTACCTTAACAATTTTAAAGCAGGCGTTGAAGAATACTAAGTGATAAACAGGGTATTTGGTGCGACTTTTAAACATCAATTCATTCACATGATGTCAGCACTACCAGGACGGCATTTGATTGTCCTTGAAAGGGGTGAGGTGGTTTGGATAAATCAGTAGGTTAGAAGGACAGAGTGTGGTGCAGACTGGTGCTAATGGGATAGATTCAATCCATGTACTTGCTGTAGCAGCTCATGAGGCCCTGACTCCTCAATGTGCCTTGTGCTTGAAATGGTATGATGACTCTAAACCTGTACAAGCAATTTTTTATCTCTCTCATGGAGAGAGATGTCTGTAGTCCTTCCCAGATTGCAGCAAATTACCAATTGCCCTGAAAAGGCACTGGCAAACTTACTAGACCATTTCAGAAAGCACTCAAGAGTCAATTGCTGTGGCTCTGGAATGACATGTAGGCCAGAACAGGTAAGGATGGCATAGTTCCTTGCTTAAAAGACATTAGTGAACTAGAATAGAGCATAAAATCATGTCTTGGTCATCTTTAGTCAAAGAATTAATTATTTTAAGTAATTAACTAATTACCCAAAGTAGTATTTGGAACCGTGGCCAAGTGGATCTCATTGACAATGAGGTCCTTGATTGTAGTTATTAACCTTGGCTAGTCAGGGAGCCCTGGCTGACAGATATAAACAGGAGATTCAGAAAGTCTCCTCAGTCCAGGGACTGTCTCTGAGCTGGATGTTCATGTACTATGCACATGTGAAGCAAGGGTAAGTTGGTGATGGGATAGCTGTCTGCGTGCAGTTATTTTACCCGAATTTATATTTCCATGTTGGGATTTAAACTGAAGGGTCTGGATATTTAGCCCAAAGTTACTAGTCCAGTAAGATAACCATCATTCCACTGTACCAGATACCATGTCAAAGAGAACAGAGCAACTTCATTTTGGATGCAAAATATAATGGAAGGAAGAAATCACTGGAGTTGAACACATTCATGCCTCTCCACCGTCCACAATTTGTTTTGCCTACTCCACTTTTCCCAATGCAAAATAATGCAGATATTTAACATTTTCACCACAGAACAATCTTCAAACAAACAATCATCATCTTCTCAAATGTGGTGGGTAGAAAAGAAAATAGATAGGTAAACAGTTGGATGGGTAAATAGATAGGACAGTGTCTATAATTTGATCCACAAGTACAAAACATAGATGTATGTATAATGTAGCTAAAACACTATTTTTTAAAAACTATTTTGTTAATAAACTCTTATTATGGGTTTCTAAGCTATACTTTGACCTGTATGAAACTACAGACTCTACAAAAGAGCTGATGGAAGCTGTCTACACTTGACAAAATTGTATTATATTCTTGTCTTAAGTCATGACAAATAGAAATTGTTTCAAATGTCTTTATTCTTATTTTGATTTTAATGCAGAAACCCCTCTCCCCACCTTCTCAATACTTTTCACAACACTAAAGTTTTATGAGCACACTGTTTCAGTAATTCAAATGCACATATTGTTCTTCAAACCCAAGCTCATAGTACTCACAAAGCAAATTTGGAACATGGGAAACTACATAAGCTTTCACGGCTGACCATTCCAAAGTAGATCTGAGCAAGAAATATCCTTACGATGTTGATCTGCTTGAATTTTTAAGCTTTTTCAAACAAAATTTGTTCCTGGAATGTGGTTAACACTGGCAAAGTTGGCGATTGGTGCTTTTCCTTAATTGTCTTGAGAGAAGGTTGGGTGGATTGGCCGTGCTAAATCGCCATAGCGTCCACGGGTGTGCAGGCTAGGTGGGTTAGCCATGGGAAATGCGGGGTTACAAGGATGGGGTGTGTCAGGGTCAATATGGACTCAATGGGCTGAATGGCCTGCTTCCACACTGTAGTGATTCTATAATGCTATGATTCTAAGTGAGAGTCAAAATTGTTCTATACAGATAACCTGAACCTGATAAAGCTGGCAGATTAATTTTCCTGAAGGGTATTCTTGAACCAGTTGGGTTTTCACTATAATCTGTGTTTTTTTTTAAAGAGTATTTTATCTATTGCAAATGCAAAATTATCACACTTATTACACAATTGGTTTGAACTCACAACAGCTGAAGTACACTAGTCTAGTTCTATAACCATATGACTATTGTATACATCTCAATTGTGAGAAACTGGTAATTCACCTTGATATAGTTTGTGTGATGTGACTGCGCATGAGTTGCTTTTAAAAAAAGAACCATTGTTCTTCAAGGTCAGTCATTGAATGTGAACAGTTTTGAGATGCATCGTTTAAGGCTTCACGGCTAGCTGAAATAGTTGTTAATGAAGCATATGGGTTCTAGTGCTTTATAAATAGGGGCACAGAGTGCTAAAGCCAGGATGTTGTAATAAATCTGTAGAAAATACTGGTTCACCCTTAACTGGAATACCATGTCAATTCTGGGCACTATACTTTAAGAAGGAAAAAGGCATCAGAATGGTTCCGGGAATAAGGAATTTCAGTTACATTGATAGGTTAAAGAAGCTGTAACAGAAAAGAGAAAGTTGAGAGTGGTTTGACAGAGGTGGGGAGAAACTATTCCCAATAATGGAAAAATCAAATATCGGAGGATGCAGATTTAAGGCAATTAGCAAATTGAACAATGTTGACATGAGGAAAATCATTTTACATGTTAAATTATTTTGAACAATAATTTATTGCCTAAAGAGGGTAATGGATGCTAGCTTATTCATGTCATTTAAAACTGAATTGAATCATTATCTGAAAAGAAAAGCTTTGCAGGGAAAAGCCAGTCATGTGGGACCATGGGAATTATTCTTGTAGGGAGATAGCACAGATACAAGGGGCAGAATGGTCTCTTTGTGTGTTGTACTTATTCGATGATTCTATACTCCTAACAAATGTGAAAAGATGGCATATATGCAAGTATTTCTTTTCAACATGGAAATTATCTCAGGAGAATCACAGTCTGATTAATCACATACATGATTAACTCTTTGAAGAGCTGACAAGTAGGTTAGACCAGAGAAACCCAGTGGATGTGGTCTATCTAGATTTCCAAAAGGCCTTTGATAAGGTGCCACATGGAAGACTGCTGAGCAAGGTGAGGACCCATGGTGTTCGAGGTGAGCTACTGGTATGGATTGGGGATTGGCTGTCTGACAGAAGGCAGAGAGTTGGGATAAAAGGTTCTTTTTCGGAATGGCAGCCGGTGACAAGCGATGTGCCGTAGGGTTCAGTGTTGGGGCAGCAGCTGTTCACATTATATATTAATGATCTGGATGAAGGGACTGCGGGCATTCTAGCGAAGTTTGCCGATGATACAAAGTTAGGTGGACAGGCAGGTAGTACTGAGGAAGTGGGGAGGCTGCAGAAGGATCTAGACAGTTTGGGAGAGTGGTCCAGGAAATGGCTGATGGAATCAATGTGAGCAAATGTGAGATCTTGCACTTTGGAAAAAAGAATACAAGCATGAACTACTTTCTAAACAGTGAGAAAATTCATAAAGCCAAAGTACAAAGGGATCTGGGAGTGCTAGTTGAGGATTCTCTAAAGGTAAACATGCAGGTTGATTCCGTGATTAAGAAAACGAATGCAATGTTGTCATTTATCTCAAGAGGGTTGGAATATAAAAGCGCTGTTGTGCTACTGAGACTTTATAAATCTCTGGTTAGGCCCCATTTGGAGTACTGTGTCCAGTTTTGGTCCCCACACCTCAGGAAGAACATACTGGCACTGGAGCATGTCCAGTGGAGATTAACACGAATGATCCCTAGAATGGTAGGTCTAACATACGAGAAACGGCTGAGGATCCTGGGATTGTATTCATTGGAGTTTAGAAGATTAAGGGGAGATCTAATAGAAACTTACAAGATAATACATGGCTTGGAAAGGGTGGATGCTAGGAAATTGTTTCCGTTAGGCGAGGAGACTAGGACCCGTGGACACAGCCTTAGAATTAGAGGGGGTAAATTCAGAACAGAAATGCGGAGACATTTCTTCAGTCAGAGAGTGGTGGGCCTGTGGAATTCATTGCCGCAAAGTGCAGTGGAGGCCGGGATGCTAAATGTCTTCAAGGCAGAGATTGATAAATTCTTGATGACACAAGGAATTAAGGGCTACTGGGAGAATGCGGGTAAGTGGAGTTGAAATGCCCATCAGCCATGATTGAATGGCGGAGTGGACTTGATGGGCCGAATGGCCTTACTTCCACTCCTATGTCTTATGGTCTTATGATTAATAAGTTGACAAGACAATCAGTTCTTCACTATTTTCTAAATATGCAGAGATGAATTAATGCCTAGCCAAATAATGCAATCTATCATATTGCTATGCTTCCAGCTGAGTGTGCAACAAGGCATCACTCTGGTTATTGGGTCTACCCCACTGAATAATCAGTATGGGGCATGTCTTTCCTTGTATTTCATTATGAAGCAATAGGAAAAGACAGTCGGACAGATTAAATTCTGAAACACTGGGCTCCCGATTAGAATCTTCCAACTTCAAGCCCTGGGGCTGTTTCAGATGGCTGTGCTTCATTTTTTCTGAGCTTGGTTATTCAGTTTAATGCCATTTGAAACATCTTAGAAAGTAAGGGGAGTGGAGTGTGAATGACTGACCCAGCCTGTCTAGATGTTACTGAATTATACTCCTACATCAGGTTACGTGAAAGCATGTGGACTGCATCACTGGATTATTAGTATCTAGAGGAGGTCACTTGATGATGAGCATTGTCTAAAAAGCCTAATTGGAGACTGAAAATAAATTGATTAAACATACTCCAAAGCTGTCTGCGTTTAACTTGTTAATGATACATATTTACTGAAGAACCTGTTTTGTCTGCAACAGATTATTCATGATACAATAGGTTTTCTTTAGAAGTCAGAACATGTGCACAGAGTAACACTTACACAAGGATGTAAACAGAATTAAATTAGGCATTCAATTCTATATATTTAAAGAGTGATACATGTCACACTATCTATATTGCAACTGATGCCATCTTGAAATGATACACTTCCATACTATTGCCATTCAGTGGACAAATAATACTAGAGTGAGGTTCATATTCACATGTTTTTCCTATATTTAGAAAACAAAATGGACATGAATATCTGACTCATCTTCTGTACCTTATATTTACCCCTTAGGCTGAATCTGAGATTCAGTTCTGAAATCATTTGCTTAACATCCCAGTCTCAGAGCCAAGCACAGTGATGAAAATCCAATCATCAACTATATACCTATGTACTGAGGCAGGATACCACAAAATCTAGTGGAAATGCCACATTTGTAAATATGAGACATCGCTATTTTATGGTGTACTATAACTATCTTACAAATCAATAAATGTAGATCTCTATCCCAGATGTAAAGTGCACTATAGTGTAGATGGAAATCTGACTTAACTACAAATTACAAAGTAGATAGATTTTACACACAATACAAACTAAACCTTGGATGCATGGTTAATGGAAACTCTGGCTAACAGTAAAAATGTGAAAACTCGCAAATAGGTTTCAGTATGATACAGAAAATATAGAGCAGAACAAGCATGGGAAAATATTATCAAACGTTATCCTACACTGGAGCTCATAGGGTCTTCAAAAATCCCTGGGATTTTCCTTTTTGAATGTTTCATACCATGAGTGCTCTGGATTGCAGTCTTGTCATTTTCATTTGGTTGCTCCTTTTCTCTCTCTCTCACTCTCTTTACTCTTCAATGTTATTTTCACAAATTTTAGCTGAAATTTAAATTTAATTGAATTTAATCTATCAACAACCAGAATAAACAGGTGTAAAATTTCATTGCTAATTTTGAACTGTCTATCAATTGAGAGCAGATGAATTGACAGAGAGAGAAAAATTAAACTCAATTGGAGAAACTTAACAATGGGCTCTCAAAGATAAAGGATAACTCAACACAAAATAACTGGCAATGGTACTCCAGGTGTTCAATCTTCTAAAAGTACATTTCCT
This sequence comes from Chiloscyllium plagiosum, assembly GCF_004010195.1. Classification (NCBI taxonomy): domain Eukaryota; kingdom Metazoa; phylum Chordata; class Chondrichthyes; order Orectolobiformes; family Hemiscylliidae; genus Chiloscyllium; species Chiloscyllium plagiosum. Next base: position 6,166,165 of record NC_057744.1, on the reverse strand, counting down.
TTTTGAACATAGTGAAGCAGTTCACAAATGATCAATGTTATATTCCCAAATTAGCTTCCTAGGAATTCAGACATCAATTTACAATATATACTTGCTCCACCCTTTCTGTTATCGATAATGTAGTGAAGCAAAGCTGAAAGTGGAAGGTAGACAGTGTGACTGAAGCACAAACACTGAACTGCTGATATTATCATCTAGTTCATATGAAACAAGCTCCCAGTTGCCTACTTAAGAAACAGGTGCAGCTGAAATGTAATATTCTGTGACAGCACTGCAGAAGTTTTCCATGATGTAATTAACTTGGAGAATAAGACAGAGTCAACCAATTTATTTATATGACACAACACAGTTTGATAGAGATAAACATATATTTCCAATGGTAAACCATTCAAAATAAGACCCTGTTAAATATATCAATGTTGAATAGTGCAAGCAGACTTCAGGATTGTGCAGTTTACGGCAATATTTTATAAAAATTGTTATCTTTTTGAACATTGCTTATCACTAAACATTATTTCTATTAAAAATTTCTGTGAAGAAATACTTAATTCCATTCATTCTGCACTTTACAAAATACCTGTCTTCCCAAGTCCTGATCTTTAATTTTGTGTGCATCATCTGAAAATGGTAATTTCTTTCACATCATTGAATATTTTAATTAAGGATACACTTTTGTCTGAGAATGCCTAAAGGAGGGTTTTCAATCGTATGAAGATTCCTTTATCATGAATGATTCATTCATCTCTAATGTTCAACTAACATTAGGGATTTGAACCCCATCCACCTCGTTGAGAGTGAACTGATGTTTCAAAGCAAGGCTGAGCTCATTAACATCATATGGTGTAATCCATTAAAGATGGTCTGTGTCCTAACAATAGAAACCAGTCTCCAGTGAATGTAATCGCTGTTTTGAGTATCTCTGTACCTGTACTGCTGTGCTTGCTATTTATACACTACTCAAACTCTGTCTTCAGTGTTAAAAAGGCAAATGTGGCAGCCTAAAGTTGTAAAGTCCATTGTGAAAAGAGAACAGCATCAACTCAACCTCTCTATGTCTTACCATTATTACCGCTAAAAGACTATCAACCACAGCCAGTATATACATATTCCGGCGTTCAGTTAGCTATCACTAGGTGAGACAGCCTGCAATAATCCCCTTGTTAAAAAGTTCTTGTGGACATTGACAAGCTCTAGTTTGCGATTAAATATGTTTTATCTAAATAACTATTAAAACAATGATATAACCAATGTAGAGAGCTAGCTTGTGTTTCTTGTGCTATACTAGCATATAAAAATATATTTTCCACCTACTTTTTTAAACATTCAACACCCCAAAGTTAACTGGTTCTGTGGATATGTAATTAGCTGTTGATTTCGTACGAAACGTTTTCAGTCTAAGCATATTTCTGTATGCACGAACAATGTGAGAGAAAACTGGCTGCATGAGTTTAGATGTATATATCGCTGCAGGTATGAAGGCAAAATGTAAATGCATGTGTTCATTAGACTTCAATCGGTTTTAAATACTGCACTCTCCTATTGTTCCATTACATGGACGCATTTATGATTGCAGCCAGCAGTGTGAAGTACAATTACAGAATGCATATATGAAGTATCTCAGCCTTGGGATGTCGAAAATAAACAAAAAAACCTAACACTTTCTCATAGTTTCAAAGATAAGTGCAACTCAGTCTTCAACTGCCGGAGCTAAGCGGAGAGAGCAAGTGGCTGACCGACTTACGTTGAGTTCTTTCCCTTAGAGATCTTTTCTCATATGACTTCATATTTTTGCCTGTTGCGGCCAGGATTCGCGTTTTTGCCGTCAATGAAACACTAAGCCATCATACAGGATCAACGTCGAAGTTAACAGCATCAGACAGCCGAAGTTTCTTGGCTTTCACACCCACAGCCCCCGATCCCCAACTCTAGAACGAACATATCCTTTCATTCTGCAGTCATCTAGAGAGATTGCTTAAAACATGCATCAATGACACAACCGGATTATTTCTCAATTCTTCAGGGTGTTGGTCTAAAGGTTCCCTAAAGACCCGGTCTATTTGTCATTTGATTGAAAAGACTACTCTTAAAAGTTATATAATAGCAAATGCTTTGATTGATCACTGTTACACACCGTGAACACAGTATGGCAACAACTAAAGTTTGTTTAATTTGTGCAGATAATTGGTTTCCATGTCCCCGCCACCCTACACAAACAGGGCGTGACACGAGGTGATCCATGAGAATTTGTATCTTACCTTAAGGAGCCATGAAATGTCCACATTCGGTCCCAAACTGGCCGGGAAAACAAATCCTTATTCCCTGCTGGTAAAATCCAATCTCAAAATTGGGCAAAGTAAAATAGGACAATGGAAGGATCCCACCCTACCCCCTCCCTCCGCGAAAATAAAACCTTTTTTTTTCCCCCAGGAAAGGTGTGGATCAGGGGTTAAAGTGGGAGAGAGACTTCCCCATGACTGGGGGTGAGGCGGTAGCACTCGGTGGAGTGGCACTGCCAGTGCCTCCCGTCTCTGTATCTCCCTCGCTGTGGGAAGGTGTTGGGAGAGGGAGGCGATCAGCACCAACGCCAGTGGACAGCTCCTAGCGCCTGCGCTTGCTGCGCCGTGACAGGCATGAGCAATCCCAGTCTGAGAGAGAGAGAGAGAGACAGGGAAAGTGAAAGAGTCTCTGAAAACCCCGGGACAAGCACTTCTCAAAACTAAAGGGCGGAATGCATTGCCTCCAACCCCATGCGCGCACAGATCGTGAGCTGCGCAGGAAAAAATATAAACTCCTGGCAATGTGTGCAGTACATCCACATTATGCTTTGAGCGCTGTCAGCTGTTATTTGAAGAAACCTATCTTGGTAGAGAGAAGTCTGTTTATGTCATATACAAGATTTCAGCCCACCCAGAACCATTGCGTCTCACAATTTCATTGCAATTTGTCATTGCATGTCTACCTAACATCAACACATATGCCACAGTTCATTTTTGCGTTGCAAAGTCTCTATGCATCCTTAAAGCTCACCAGATCTCTAGCCAGGCTTTAGATCACCTGTCTTAATATCTACTTATACTGTGTAATGACTGTTCTTGTGAAGCGCCTGGGGGCGATTTGCTGCACAGGAAAAAATATAACTGCAAGTGATTATCCCCGTGCCGTGTCAACGTCTTATCTGAAATCTCGTTTGATTTGAACTTTCAGCCAAGTTTCGACATCTTGTAGCAGTTGCAAACCTTCTCGTTGTAACAGAGGCGCCTTTCTATTGCTAGTTGCATAGCCTCTGTGTGTGAGACATAGAACCGGTTCCAGTGGAGGGAAATCTTAGAATGGGCCCTTTGGGCCCCGCTGTGCCGACCATGACGCCAAATTAAACTAATCCCTTTTGCCTCCCCTTGGTCTATAGCCCTTAATTTCTTGCATATTCACGTGCTTATCTAAAAGTCCCTTAAATGACCCTATCACATCTGCCTCCACAAACACCCCTGGTAGTGTGCTCCATCTGCCTACCACTGTCTGTGTAAAAAATCCTGTCCCTCACATCTCCTTTGAACTTTCCTCCTCTCTCACCTTAAATGCATGCCCTGTAACTAAGCATCTCAATTTTATGGACTTCTATCAAGTCTCACCTCAGCCTCTATAGATCCAGAGAAAACAACCTGAGTTCTTCTAGCTTCTCCTTCCGACTCATACCCTTTAATCCAGGCAGCATCCTGGTAAATCTCTTCTGTACTCTCTCCATATTCACCATATCCTTCCTGTTACATGGCAACCAAAACATAATACAATACTCTAAGTGTGGCCTAACCAAATTCTTATAAAGCTGCAACATGATCTTCTAATCAATGCATCTTAAAAAAAAACAGTTTAAAAATCTGACAGGCTTTAAGTCGTGAGTTTTTTTAATCCCTGTGGCATTTGTAATGTTGTTTAAGTGCTGATGGCAACATTGAGGAAGTTGGTTAGAATGAAGTGGTAAGTCTCTTAGGCTGAGAGTTGTGAATTAGCATCAGCAAACACAAGTCACCAAGCTGGACAGTATTTCTGAGTTTACCAATCCAAGATATGATGTTGATTCAGTTCATTCCCAGACTTGTGCTCCAGGCACTGAAACCAATTTTACAGACATCTATCTTGGGATCCAAATAAAAAGAATTCAGCTAATATTTATTTTATTCTGAGCAGTTTGGTATCAGAGCGGGGAAACTAGTGTTGAAATTTGTTTTTAAAGAATAATACATTAAAAAAAGTTTAAAAAAGCATTGTTTGGATTTAAGGTGGGTACATTTATAATTAAAAAAAAACAAAAAATTGAGCAGAACCTCAGCAGGTTTGACAGCATCTGTGCAAAGAAAAGCGGAGTTAATGTTTTGAGTCCAACATGACTCTTCTTCCTGTGCAGACTGGAAACGTTAACTGTGTTTCTCTCTCTGCAGATGCTGCCAGATCGACTGAATCTTTCGAGCACTTTCTGTTTTTACTACAGATGTCCAGCATCAACAGCATATTGTTTGAGATATATTTGTAAAACTTTTAAAAATACGGTGGTATAATTAAATAAAATTGTAACCATTGTATTTCAACAGAGGCATTTGACATGCTGGAATTAAGGGTAGATTGGGTCAGGCTGAGCGACACATTGCAAGTCACATTATTGACCTTTGATCATTTCCAGAGAGGATACTTATTAACCCACTAACCTTGTCAGATTTCATTTGTTCCTTCTAATGCTTAATATTTCCCCATGACAAATGTTCTATACTAACTAAGACCAAATGTTCTATACTAACTAAGACCAAATTAATACCTTGTACGTAGGCATCTATTATGAACCATTTTCATTGAGACTTACTCCTTAACCTTTCTAAATCATTGGGATGGAGGGAAGCAGGAACAGTTCATGCAGAACACAGCATAAATATAAAGAATTCTCCCAGGTACTTTTCCTTCTCCAAATACACATGATAGCCAGCAGAGATCCAGCATGCTTTTGAAAGAAGGAGTGTTTAGAAAGTGATAAGTACCATTTACGATATTTGTCTCACAGTTTTTCACTGAGAAGGAAAGAGATGGATATTAAACAGATATTGTAATTTCCAGTCTTAACTAAAGGAAAAGTTATATGTATTATAACCGAAACACCAAGTGATGCGAAAATGTGAAAAAAAAGCATTTCATCTTAGAGTGGGAAAATGGGAGATAAGCTAGTTTTTTTTGTTCATTCATGGGATGTGGACGTCACTGGCTGGGCCAACATTTGTTACCCATCCCTAGTCATGCTTGATAAAGTGATGATGAGCTGTCTTCTTGACCTACTGCAGACCACAGCTACAGGTGGACCCACAATGCTGGTAGGGAGGGAGTTCCAAGATTTTGACCAAAATCAATAAAGGAATGTTGATATATTTCCAAGTATAGTTAATGGTTTGGAATTGAACTTGCAGGTGGTAATATTCCTGCATATTTGCTGCCCTTGTCCTTCTAGTTGGAAATGGTTGTGGATTTGGAATGTCCGATCTAAGAAGCCTTGATGATTTTCTGCAGTGCATCCTGTAGATGGCATGGACTACTGTTACTAAGCGTTGACGCTGGAGGGAATGGATGCTTGTGAATATAGTGGCAATCATTTAGGTTGCTTTGTCTTGGATCATGTAAAGTTTCTTGATTTTTGTTGGAACTGCACTCACCAAGGCAAGTGGGTAGTATTCCTTCACACTCCTGACTTGTGCCTTGTTGATGGTGGACAGGTTTTGGGGAGTCAGGCAATGAGTTATTCACTGAGGATTCCTAGCGTCTGACCTAGTCTTGTAACTATTGTATTTCTGCAGCCAGTCCAGTTTACTTTCTGATCAATACTAACTCCCAGGATATTAATATTGGAGGATTCATGATGGCAAAACTATTGAATGTTAAAATGAATGTTTAGATTCTCTCTTGTTGTAGATGTTCACTGCCTAGCATTCATGTGGCATGAATGTTATTTGGCACTTGTGAGCCAAAGTCTGGAAATTGTCCAGGACTTGCTGCATTTAGACATGGACTGCTTCAGTATCCGAGGAATTGTGAATGGTGCTGATCATTGTACAGTCATTGACAAACATCATAGTAGGAATAATCCTTCCCTACAGAATTCCCTTTCTGATTGATCAACAAAGGGATAGATCTGAGCAATGGCTAGAGCATCCTAACTGACTTGTGGTCACTTTCCCTCTCTAGCAATTCTTGAATGCAAGAAGGCCATTTGTGGCAAGGTTTGCAAGTGGAATCCTTTCATGTGGAAAGGCTGCTGCATTGTAGGCAGTGCCTGAACAGGAAACACTGCTGTTCAAGCCACCTGGAAGGATTTACAAATTGATAATGTTATGAACCACATTATGAAGTTATGACGGCATCTTATGTGGCATTGTCAGTGAGTTGTTCAAACTTTTACTTGTTAGTGTATTGTTAGTGATCTCTTTTCAGTCTTAAATGCATCCAATTTATTTTCTAATTAATGACCAATGGAGTGCCTCAGGGATCAGTGCTGGGCCCATTGCTGTTTGTTATCTATGATTTGGATGAGAACGAACAAGGCATGATTTAGTAAGTTTTTGATAACACTAACATTGAGGAGAGTGAGGAAGATTCTCAGAAATTGCAGTAGAACTTTGATCAGCTAAGGAAGTGGGCCGAGAAATGGCAAATAGAGTTTAATCGAGATAAGTGTGAGGTCTTGCATTTTGGAAAATCAAATCAAAGCAGGAGTTTCATGGTAAATGGTAGGGCCTTAAGAAGTGTAGTGGAACAGGAGGATCTTGAAGTTCAGCTTCACGGTTCTTTGAAAGTGGAGTCACAGGTAGACAGGGCAGTAAAGAAGGCTTTTAGCACACTGGCCTTGATCAGTCAGGGCATTGAATATAGAAGTTGGGAAGTTATGTTGCAGTTGTACAGGACATTGGTGAGGCTACACTTGGAGTATTGTGTTCAGTTTTGGTCACCTTGCTTTGGAAGGGTGTTATTAAACTGAAAAGAGTGCAGAAGAAATTTACAATAATGCAGCCTTGATTCAAGGTTCTGAGTTATAGGGAGAGGTTGGACAAGCTAGGACTTGGGGGTGACTTTAGACTAAGGGGGAACCTTATAGAGATGTATAAGATCATGAGAGGCATGGACAGAGTGAATGCACTCAGTCTTTTTTCCAGGGTTGAGGAATCAAGGACCAGAGGGCATTAGTTTAAGGTTAGAGGGGAAAGAATAAAAGGGCACCAGATGGGCAACTTCTTTACACAGAGGGTGGTACACATATGGAAAGAGCTGCAAGTGGAAGTGGTTGAGACAGGAACATTGCAATATTTAAAAGGCATTTGGACAAATACATGGTTAGGAAAGGATTAGAAGGATATGGGCCAAGTGCAGGGAAATGGGGTTGGAGTGGATGGACATTTTAGTCAGCATGGACCAGTTTGGACCAAAGAGCCTCTCTCCATGCTAGAGGGCTCTATGACTCTAAATATATAAAAATATAAGTTTTGATTAATGGTTGAAAAGTGTTTATTAATGAACAACTTTTTTTCGGGGCACTAGCTAGGTTATAAACAGGAAGAAGCAAGAAGGTAAGGATAATCCAAAAGTTAAGGTTAGATGAAGCAAAGTTCCTTATGGTGTGTGGATTTTGTCAGTTTAGTAAGATCAGAGCTGAAAGAAAGTACATAGACCGTATGAGGAATGAGAGAAGATATTTCAGAAGAGTACGTCTTGGAACAGTATTGATAAGAGAGTTTGCATTTTAATCTATATTTTGGAGGCACAAGCAACAAATGATGGCCTAGCTAGTGACGTCCATGTCCCACGAGTAATAAAAAAATCAGTGTTAAGATCTTACTCCAATTCTTTCATTAACAAAATATTATACAAAGCATCACTGCAAGGATAGTGAATTAATCTGTATGTTTGAAGTTTAAAATGTCCTTCCTTTTAGATTTCCTCTATAAATTTGGTTCTTGTACGAATCAGAGTTTTTGATAATGAGGATTAGTATCTCCATGATATGCTCATTGAAGCCAGCAACATTGACTTGAGTGCCAGCAGGAAATACTTTAATCTTCCCAATAACATTTTCTGGCCCAGTAATGTCAATATTCATCCTTTTACATGAAGTCCAAGAGTAAGTAATAGACAACATTAAATTTGTAACTTATACCTTTGTGGGCAGCACGGTGGCACAGTGGTTAGCACTGCTGCCTCACAGTGCCAGAGACCCGGGTTCATTTCCCGCCTCAGGCGACTGACTGTGTGGAGTTTGCACATTCTCCCCGTGTCTGTGTGGGTTTCCTCCAGGTGCTCCGGTTTCCTCCCACAGTCCAAAGATGTGCAGGTCAGGTGAATTGGCCATGCTAAATTGCCCGTAGTGTTAGGTAAAGGGTAAATGTAGGGGAATGGGTGGGTTGCGCTTCGGCGGGGCGGTGTGGACTTGTTGGGCCGAAGGGCCTGTTTCCACACTGTAAGTAATCTAATCTAATCATACCTTCTTGTTAAGAGTCTAATGTTGCTGTGCATTTGCTGTCTGCTTGTCAAATATTGAATCTTTTTAGCTTTAAAATGATCTGCAGGCAACCGACAGCTTGTCATGACATTCCACCCTGTTTCCCTCACAAATGAAGCTTCACTTATTCATTTCACATGCAGCATATAAATTTTATGGTGTAACTTATGATGATTGAGACATAAACTTTATCAAATAAAATAAATGTTAAACTGCATTCAGTTATAAAACTTGGTGAAATAGGCACTGTAATGTCACAGTGCTCAAATGGTTCTATACCTTCAATGTCTTTTTCATTTTTAATGCAACTGACAGCATTTGAGCTCAAGTAAAAGGACCAGTAAGTTTACCTATTGCATGGTTGGTCTTTACATCAAGGATGAAACTTTATTGCTGGAACAGCACAGCAGGTCAGGCAGCATCTAGGGAACAGGAGATTCGACGTTTCGGGCACATGCCCTTCTTCCTGAAGAAGGGCATGTGCCCGAAACGTCGAATCTCCTGTTCCCTAGATGCTGCCTGACCTGCTGTGCTGTTCCAGCAATAAAGTTTCAGCTTTGATCTCCAGCATCTGCAGACCTCACTTTCTCCTCTTTACATCAAGGAATCACACAGATCTTCAGTGTCCAAATGACTAAAGGTGATAGAAGGCAGAGGCATAAGTTGATGAAGATTTTTGTTCCTTTCTGATCACTATCCAGTAACTCTTATATTAAATTTGTTTGCACCAATGTTTTGTGAATTGGGTTTGACTATAGTTGAATACTAGAAAGTGACAACTGCAAATGCTGGAGATCAAAGTTGCTAGTGTGGTGCTGGAAAAGCATAGCAGGTCAAGCAGCATCCAAGGAGCAGGAGAATCGACGTTTCGGTCATATGCCCTTCTCCAGGAATGAGGTTAGTGGACCAGGGGGCTGAGAGATAAATGGGAGGGTGGGTGGGGCTAGGGAGAAGGTAGCTGAGAAAGCAATAGGTAGATGAAGGTAAGGGAGAAGGTGATAAGTCGGGAGATGAGTTGGAGCGGACAGATGGGAAAGGTGATGAACAGGTCAGGAGAGCATTGCCAAGTTGGAGGCTTGGAACTGGGATAATGTGGGGGGAGGTGAAATAAGGAAACTGGTGAAATCCACATTGATCCCGTGTGGTTGGAGTGTCCCAAGTTGGAAGATGAGGCGTGCTTCCTCCAGACGTGAGGTGGTAAGGGTTTGGCGGTGGAAGAGGCCCACAACTTACATGCCCTTGATAGAGTGGGAGGGGGAGTTGAAGTGTTCAGCCACGGGGTTGGTTGGTGCGGATGTCCCAGAGATGTTCTCTGAAACGATCCGCAAGTTAACATCCTGTCTCCCCGATGTAGAGGAGACCACATCAGTTACAACAGATATAGTCGATGACATTGGGAGGGGTACAAATAAATTTCTGTCAGATGTGGAAGGATCCTTTGGGGCTTTGGACAGAGGTGAGCGGATTGGTGTGGGCACAGATTTTGCACTTGCAATGCAGTGGCAGAGGAAGGTGCAGGGAGTGAGGTGTAGGCTGGTGGGAGGTGTGAACCTGACGAAGGATTAGCAGAGGAAATAGTCACTCCAGAATGCTGATAGGTGTAAGGAGGGAAATATATCTTTGGTGGCGGGGTCCGTTTGTAGGTGGCGGGAGTGGCGGAGGATGATGCGATGTATGTAGAGGTTGGTGGGATGGAAGCTGAGGACCAGGAGGTTCTGTCCTTGTTGCATTTGGAGGGGAGGGGTTCAAGGGCGGTAGTACGAGAAGTAGAGAAGATGCGCTGGAGGGCATCGTCATTCACAGGGGAAGGGGAATTGTAATCTTGGACTTCCTGCAGCAGTCAGAAATTTACCTGTACCTCCACCAATGTCATCTACTGTCCGTTACATCTGATGTGGTCTCCTCTTCATCAGGGAGACAGGACGCCAACTTGCGGATCATTTCAGAGTACATCTCTGGGACACCCACACCCACCAACCCCACTGCCCCTTGGCTGATCACATCAACTCCCTCTCCCTCTGTCAAGGGCATGTAGATCCTGGGCCTCCTCCATCACCAAACTCTTACTACCCAACGCCTCAAGGAAGAATGCCTCATATTCTGCCTTGGAACCCTGCAACCACACGGGATAAATGTGGATTTCAACAGTTTCCTCATTTCCTCTCTCCCCACATTGTCCCAGTCCCAAGCCTCCAACTTGGCACCACCCTCCTGACCTGTCCATCACCTTTCCCATCTATCTGCTCCACTCTCCTCTCCGATCTATCACCTTTCTCCCCATCTTCATCAACCTACTGCATTCTCGGCTACCTTCCCCCTAGCCCTGCCCCCCCCCTTCCCATTTATCTCTCAGCCCCGGCCCACAAGTCTCATTCCTGATGAAGGGCTAATGCCCAAAACATTGACTCTCCTGCTTCTTGAATGCTGTCTGACCGGCAGTGCTTTTCCAGTGCTACATGCTCGACTATAGTTGAATAGTGTACTATGTGAGGTATCACAACTGACTGGCACTTATGGAACTGGTTTTAAGGTGACTGAGGTCAACTGTCATTGGAAAGTATAGTCCTCCAGTATTCACACATATGCAATGCACACCAGAGATTATTATGCAGCAACCATGCAAATTGATTTCTGGTCCATGGATAGTGAATTTAATGAGAGCGCTCCTACAATCCTGACACAAGAAGAGGGATTGATTCTGGGCCCATTCCAAACTCCAGAATGGCAGAGGAATAGTGCTCTTGAGATAGAATTCATCCGCTCTGACCACTTTGCTTCCTTTTTTTCTTGTTTTTTTTCAGTTTTGTTTCGTTTTTCTCTCTACCTACCTTCTGGAGGGTGCTTGGTCATGGTGGTAATGGTGGTGAGGACAGCAGCTGGAGGCCCAGAGTGGGAACTTGGCCTGATGGCCGCAAGGCAGCTGGCGTGGCCCAGGCAGAACTCTGGTGGTTGGCAGCATCATGGAAGCAGCTGGGTGCCCCGAATGGCACCAGAGTGGGACTCTGTGGTGATGTGGCTGGTGAGCCTGGGTGGCAGTCAGCAGTGAGATGGCAGCTCAGAGGCCCAGGGATCGAGAGATTGGGACAGTGTGGGAGAGAGTTGTATTGTACTATTCCTCATGACATTGAGATTCAAATTGCTAAGCCGCTGTTTATCTTGCTGGCTTCACCTATTGGCCTTGCTGTTCTCTCCACATACTGTTCTTCACAGTAAAGACATTTCAGTGAAATGTTGTCTTCACCTAGTGATCCTCTGTTACTCCCTCAAAGGGTCATTTTTGATCTGACGTTGTTCATCCCATTATTATACTTCCCTCTACAGTTTCCACAAAGGTCCTAGCTTTTCAACCTCACCTGAGACATGGTGACCCTTAGGTTAAACCCATCACCAGTCATCTTCCTCTCTAATGAGAGAGCAGCCCAATGGTCCTCTGAGAGGATGGTAACTTCACCTTTTAGCTTTACTTTCATTTTTCTTTGTATTGTGTTTGGTAAGGTTTGTGAGTTCTTGAATGTCACTGGCACTCCTCAGCTAGTGTGAATGAAACAGTGGCTTTAGGGCTCATATAATTTCTGCTTATGACTCTGTATTATTAATAATCTATTATCTTCCGCTTTTTGTTTGCAACGATAATACAAGTGTTATGGAGAAGGTAAAATTTCTCATTCTGCACTCAGAATTCTTAATTTATCTAAGATATGAGCAGACAAATACCTTTACTTAACCTCAGAAGGAATATTCTTCTTTGTAATTAGAAATCAGTCACACTGCTGGTTAACAGATATTTCTTTGAACCAATGAGTTTAATATTCGTGACTTTATTGTTTTATTACTTTATAAAAATACAACAGCCATTGTGATCTGAGCATTTAGTATATTGAAACAAATTTCCTTGAAGGGAAGAGGACAATTTGTGGGAAGAAGTTGGTTAAATTGAAAACATTTTGTCACTTTCATCTCTCTTAATGTCCTTGGGTCAACCTCACTTAAAATGATCATGTTATTAAGCACACAGTTGAGTTACAAAATGCCTGTATACTTGTATTCTCATCTTCCTCGCATTTGATTTTCACTTTGCATTACTTCTCTCATTGCTCCTCTCCTGAATGTGGCGACTCCTGTCAGCTCTTGGTTCTGTAGATGGTTAATGGCATTCGACATCTTGACAAAGCTCCATTTTGCACATTTGGGTTTGATGAGTGAGTGATAGTAAATGTGCTTATTGATAATTAAAGTCCAGGCATATTGCTTTCATCATTATTCCAGTAGAAGGTCTTGATGACCAGGAAATGATCAGCAGGTTCATCAAGACTGCACTGCACCTTGATGACTGGAGGATCTCAACTAAAGACTTTCTCCCCAGTTCACTACTACCATGACAATGGTCATCTCAGCTCCTGAAAGAGCCAAAAAGCGATTGAGAGAAAACATTCTGGGTTGCATATTATTAGGGAAGGTGGTCTAAAGCTCAGCTGTAGACATTACTAGGGCAACGATGAGGTCCAGGAAGAAGAGTCTTTTCATGCTGGAGCCAGTTAGATTGGACCTCAATGGAGAGGGAGTCTCAGAGGGGATGGCAGACAGAGGAAGGATGGAGTGGGGAACTGGTCTTGATGTACAGGTGGGGAGGAACAAAGGGGGGGTAATGCATCAGACCCATTTACAACTTGCGCTCAATTGAAGGAATATCCCTCTGCCAGTGGGAGGCGGAGGAACCAGTGTTAGACTTGGGTGGACAAAGTTAAAAATCACACAGCACCAGGTTATAGTCCAACAAGTCTATTTGGAAGCACTAGCTTTCAGAGCGCGGCTCCTTCATCTGGTCGCTGGTAGTGCAGGATCATAGTTCACAGAATTTATTGTAACAAATCACTGTCATCCAACTGATTCAATGTATTGAACAAACCTAGATCACTGTTGAATCTCTAATCACTGAAAATGGGGATACAGGTTTCAATTCATTAATATATAAGTCCCAGAACTTCTTTCAAGTCAAATTCCCGAAATAACTTAAGGATTTATTAAAAAAAAGTGACATCTCAGCACTGACAATACATTAAAGTTGTGAGGTTGTCTGTATCCTAACCTTGAATCAGACTGGCTCTGTTTCTGAGCTGAGATGTCACTTTTTTTTATAAAACCTTATGTTGTCTCAGGAACGTGACTTGAAAGAAGTTCTGGGATTCATATATTAATGAATTGAAACCTGTATCTCAATTTGTACAGATTAGAGATTTAACAGCAATCTAGGTTTGCTCAATACACCACATCAGTTGTAAGACACTTTGATCTTTTGTTATAAATTCTGTGTCCTATGACCTTGCGCCACTAGCTACCTGACGAAGGAGCAGTATTCCGAAAGCTAGTGCTTCCAAGTAGACCTGTTGGACTATAACCCGGTGTTGTGTGATTTTTAACTTTACTAACTCTGTTATGGAACCAAGAGCAGAGTATCCCAGTCAATTTCATTGGCAGCAAGCTCAACCAATCATTTGTTATTAATGTATTCATGCAGGATACGTTGTTGGTTTCAAAACCTTCCCACTGTAGTGATTGTATCAATGTCAGCCAAATGGACCTCATAGAATTTGAATTCCCTGATTGGGGCTGTTAATCTGGTCGATCATGGAGCCCTGGCTGACATGAATCGAATAGAATAGAATAGCAATTTATTGTCAGTTGCATTTATGAAAATACAATGAGAATTGTACTCAAATCAGCACCATTTTAAGTAAAGAAATTATAAAAAGAAATACAGATCATTCCACTATCATGCACATTTCGCTAATGCAGATTTGCTAGATCACGAATTGGGGACACTGTTTCTAAAGCATGCATTTTTAGAGCATGCATTGGTTATGACATGAGTTCAGCCCCATTAGTTTAAATGGTGCTGTTATTAGACCATTTTCTTATAACATGGTATTGCACGAGAATGGAACTACTGCAGGAAAGCAGAACTGACTGTAATTGAGACAAAGTTAGGACAAAGTTAATCTTTTGTTCCCTCCACAGCAATCTGGGTTTCTAAAATGGCTACTGAACACCACCACCAAAGCGACCCCTGAGGCTGCCAAAGGAAGGATTTCTGGACCGGACCCATCACGTTGCTAGCACCGAAGCCGAAACTGAAGCCATAGCCAGGAGGTACAGACCGACCCCACAAAGTTACCGACGCTGAAACCATCACCACTTCAATCACTGACCAACGCTGCCATATTGTTCCATAACCACGAGGAGTGAACAGAAACCACTGTGCCACCACCGCTATAGTCATCGCTGAAACCACCAGCAGGAGGAACAGACCACACCCACCAGTGATGAAGCCTTCGGTAAAGCCATGGCCACGAGGATCAGACACACGAATACCGCCACCGCAGGCCCTCGCAACCCCCTTCCTCCAACGCTGCCTCAGAAAAGAGGAAATGGTCAACTTTGATACGAAAGAGAAATGAGGAAACAAAACAAAACAGGATGATGGGTAATGTATAAGGCTGCTCTGCCTGCAACATAGGGTTATGGTATTTTCTTAACCTCTGAATGCCTAGAGGTATTGACACACTCAAAATATGTGGCTGGAAAAGGGAAAGATAACATTACTGCTGTTATTTTAGAGTGTTCGTTTAATTGGAAAAAAAATACATTTACGCCAGTAGGGCATCCAAAAGTCCTTTACAGCCAATGAAGCAGTTCTGAAAAGTAGTCATCATGGGAAATATTGTAGAAAGTATTGCAGGAAATCTGGCAGCTAATTTGTGAAAACAAGTTTCGACAAAAAATGCAGATAACCAGCTTATCTGTTTTCAGATATTGGCTATGGATTAAATATTGGGCAGATATCAGAAAATCAAGACAGAGTAACATTACCTTTTTACTGAAAGTTAAGCAGCTGTCATGCCGATGGGAGATAGAGGGAAGAAAGAATGTTCTACATGGAAAATTCTGTGTACAATATTAAGGCAGAATTGTTGGATGTCATATATTATTTGAATACAAAAGAAACATTGATTTTCATCTTTAATTTTCCCTGCTGTCCTTTGGAAAATTCCCATGGGTAACTTTTCTGTCTAGGTGAGAGTGCAGGCGGAGTATCCGTTTCACATCAGAAAGGTGACACCTCAGACAGTGCAACACTCTCTCAGTTTCACCATGGCCAATACAACCACAACTGTCCAATCATTTGAAGCGAACATTGTTAAACTTCATCTCAGTTTTGGTGGCAAAATGAGCAAATGAAATGGAAGAACAGTAGGCGGTTCTGTTAAAACATTCATGAGAGAGGTGCAGTTAGTTCAGCGAGTACCCTGACGTGGGTGTCTAACAGATCAGCTTCTGAATTATTATTTAAGCTGCCATCAGATGGTAGGAAACAGACACAAAAAAAGGCGCTTAAAGATTGAGATAGGCTGCTCCTAAATCCTTCAAAATATGCGACGTATTGGGTATTTCAACTTCCTTTCTGCATAATTTCAAGACGAAAGGCATATCCTGTGAAAGCAAAAGTCCCAAGGTGGGGGGGGGGGGAGGTGGGGGGGGGGGGGGGGGGAGGTGGGGGCAACAGGAAATACTCAACTTCTTATCTTCATTTCATCAATCCTAACATTAATATGAAAGATGCTTACTAAATTCAAAAACCCAATTTTGCAACTACACTGTTGTAAATTAAATTGGTTGCACTGTTTTGAACCTTTAGCCAAGACTTCAAAACGTTTCCCTCTTCCTATTATCTACTGAAAGCACTCAGGGAGCTGATGCCACAACAGTCAGTAGCTATATGTTGCATGTTT
The DNA here is from genome assembly GCF_004010195.1 of Chiloscyllium plagiosum. Taxonomy (NCBI): domain Eukaryota; kingdom Metazoa; phylum Chordata; class Chondrichthyes; order Orectolobiformes; family Hemiscylliidae; genus Chiloscyllium; species Chiloscyllium plagiosum. The sequence goes on along the minus strand of NC_057744.1, from coordinate 6,149,857 downwards.
GATTGTGAGAGAAACACAACTGGTCCAGACCAGTTGTCATTTGATGAACATATACAGAATATAATTTTTCAGCAAAAATTACTGTAGGGTAGAAATCCCTTTTATTGTCTGAGGCACACTGGCAGCATCCCTACTGTTGTCCTGGTTTAAAGTAGCTAACCTGGTATAGATTATGAATTGTAAGCTGCCTGACCCTATATCATTTACAAACTGCACTTGTGACATTTTTACCTTCTTGGCCATTGGTAATATAGCATTTGCTTGATGCATTACGTGGGTATAAAGTGGCATAGTGATAATGGTATTAAACTGATCATTGTTAGGTTGAGTCAAGGGCACAGGCTCAAACCTCACCATCTGATTCAATCATGTCCTGGATAAAAGGAAACCTGCCATCCTTGCCTGGTCTACATGTAATGCCAGAGGGACAATAGAGACATAGGAGCCAAGGTAGGCTATTCAGCTCATTATGTCTGCTTTACCATTCAATGTGGTCACAGTTTATCCCATAATCCTTAACTCTACTTCCCCGCCTTTTAACTTTTAATTCCCTTTTTGATTAAAAATCTGTCCACCTTGGCCTTGAATATACTTCATGACCCAACCTTCACAGCCCTCAATGACAAAGAATTTAGACATTTAGTACCCGTCGTAAGAAGAAATTCCTCCTCATTGCTGTCTGAAATGGGGGCCCCTGATTCTGAGATTATTCTCTCTGGTCATAGATTCTCCCACAAGGGGAGACTACCTCTCAGCACTTATTATCTCAAGTCCTCTAAGAATCTTATATGTTTCAATAAGTTCACCTGGGATTCTTCTAACCTCCAATCAATACTGGCCTAAACTGTGCAACCTCTCTAGAGAAAATTCCGCTGTACCTGGGATCGCATTGGGAAGTGACTGTTCTCTGGACTGCCTAGAATACTAGCAATCTTTTCTTAGGTAAGGGAACTAAAACTGGTCACTATATTCCAGCTATGGTCTAATGAGTACCTTGATTTATTTTAGCAAGACTTCCCTATTTTAGTAGTCAAAATTAGCCCTTCATCAGGAATTTTGCCCAAAACGTCAATTTTCCTGCCCCTTGGTTGCTGCCTGACCTGCTGTGCTTTCCAGCACCACTCTAATCTTGACTCTAATCTCCAGCAACTGTAGTACCCACTTCCGCCTTCCCTATTTTTGTACTCCATTCCATTTGATGTAAAGGTCAACACACATTTGCCTTCCCTATTACCTGCTGAATTTATGGGCTAGCATTTTGTGATTTCCGCACATGGATCCCAAAACTCTCTCTGCTGCAGCATTCTGCTGTCTTTCTCTATTTAAATAAAAATCACTCAACTATTCCACAGTGGTTAGCACTGCTGCCTCACAGCACCTGAGACCTGGGTTTAATTCCCGCCTGTGGCAACTATCTGTGTGGAATTTGCACATTCTCCCAGTGTCTGCGTGGGTTTCCTCCAGGTGCTCCGGTTTCCTCCCACAGTCCAAAAGTGTGCAGGTTAGGTGAACTGGCCATGCTAAATTGCCCGTAGTGTTAGGTGAAGGGGTAAATGTAGGGGAATGGGTTTGGGTGGGTTGATCTTCGGAGGGTCGGTGTGGACTTGTTGGGCCGAAGGGCCTGTTTCCACACTGTAAGTAATCTAAATGACTAGCTGCTTACAATAACAGCCTCTTCTAAAAAAAAATTCTTTCTGCCAATGTGCATAACCTCACAATTTTCGGCATTGCAGGTTGTTCTATTATAACCCGTGTTTCATCAACGCGAATTCTCTGTAATGCGATTGACAAACACGGGACACTGTTTCTAAAGCACAAACTTTTAAAATGTGTGTCGGCTGTATGAGATTACATCAGCAGCACTTGAAATGCCATTTCTAAAGTGCGATTTTTCTATAATGCAGGGTTGCACAGGAACACAACCATTGTGCTATGGAAGAACAGACTACATATTCCATCTCCTAAATTTATTCCCTTTCACTTAACTTGTTTATGTTCCTCTGCAGAGACTTAGTGTTGTCCTCAAGGAGACTCTTGCAGGAGGAACGAGAGGTAGAAAGATTTAATGAGCATTTTTCAGAACCTGAGCCCCTGACAGGGAAAGGTACAGTCTCCATTGGTAAAACACAGCAAATCTTGAATGCACAAAATGTCAAAATTAGAGAAGCACAGAGATGGTTGCTGGGCTGGAGAAGATAAGCTATATAGGGAAAGGTGTAGCCTTAGCGGAATTTGAATACAAATTTAATTTTGAAGTGCTCCTAGAGCAATATCCAATAAAGATTAGTGAGTATTGGGATGATTGGAGATTGGGACTTGGCCTGAATCAGAATACCTTTCACCCAGCCCCACCCCCATTCTCCTATTTAGCTCTCAATCCATCCCCCCACCCCCTCACATTTCTGATGAAGGGCTTTTGCCCGAAACGTCGATTTTCCTGCTCCTCGGATGCTGCCTGACCTGCTGTGCTTTTCCAGCACCACTCTAATGTAGACTCTGATTTCCAGCATCTGCAGTCCTCCCATTTGCCTGTCTAATTATCTTTGCCAGGAAGTCCTTTTTGTGCCAGCAAATTCTTTTTGGAAGCCCATGTGGACCATATCCACCATATATGCCTCAATCCTAGCATCATCTTGGGGGGAGTCAGGGAATGCACGTTTGTGAAAGAGATCATAGAAACTGTAATTAAAATCATAGAGTCATAGATATGTACAGCATGGAAACAGACTTTTCGGTCCAACTCTTCCATGCTGACCAAGTATCGTAATATAATCCAGTCCTATTTGCCCGCACTTGGCTCGTATCTTTCTAAATCCTTCCTATTCATATATCCATCCAGATGCCTTTTAAATGTTGTAATTGTACCAGCCTCCACCACTTCCTCTGGCAGCTCATTCCATACACGTACCAATCTCTGCATGAAAATGTTGCCCCTTGGGTGCCTTTCACATTTTTCCCCTCTCACCGTAAACTTATGCCCTCTAGTTCTGGACTCACTTACCCCAAAGAAAAGACCTTGTCTATTTATCCTATCCATGCCCCTTACGCTTTTATAAACATTTATACGGTCACCCCTTAGCCTCCGACGCTCCAGGGAAAACAGCCCCAACCTGTTCAGCCTCTCCCTATAGCCCAAATCCTTCAACCCTGGCAACATTCTTGTAAATCTTTTCTGAACCCTTTCAAGTTTCACAACTTCCTTCTGTTAGATAGGAGACCAGAATTGCGTGCAATATTCCAAAAATGGTCTAACCAATGTCCTATACAGCCACTACATGACCCTCCAACTCCTATACTCGATGCTCTGACCAATAAAGTAAAGCATACCAAATGTCTTCTTTACTACCCTATCTACCTGCAATTCCACTTTCAGGGAACAATAGACCTGCACTCTAAGGTCTCTTTGTTCAGCAACACTCCCCAGGACCTTGCCATTAAGTGTATAAGTCCGACTCTAATTTGCTTTCTCAAAATGCAACACCTCGCATTTATCTAAATTAAACTCCATCTGCCACTCCTCAACCCACTGGCCCATCTGATCAAGATCCAGTTGTACTCTGAGGTAACCTTCTCCGCTATCCACTACACCTCCAATTTTGGTGTTACCTGCAAATTTACTAACTATACCTCTTAGTGTTCACATTCTAGATTAGAGTGGTGCTGGAAAAGCACAACAGTTCAGGCAGCATCCGAGGATCAGGAAAATCGACGTTTTGGGCAAAAGCCCTTCAGAGCTCTATTCCTGGTGAAGGGCTTATGCCCGAAATGTCGATTTTCCTGCTCTTCGGACGCTGCTGGAACTGCTGTGCTTTTTCAGCACCACTCTAATCTAGAATCTAGTTTCCAGCCTCTTCAGTCCTTGTTTTTACCTCTCAGGTTCACATCCAAATCATTAATATAAATGATGATCCTTGTGGCACTCCACTGGTCACAGGCCTCCAGTCTGAAAAGCAACCGTCCACCACCACCCTCTGTTTCTACCTTTGAGCCAGTTCTGTATCCAAATGGCTTGTCCTCCCTGAATTCCATGAGATCCAACCTTAATAACTGGTCTCCCATGGGGAACCTCGTCGAACGTCTTACTGAACTCCATAAAGATCACATCCACCGCTCTGCTTTAATCAATCTTTGCAGCTTTTTTAAAAAATGCAATCAAGTTCATGAGACATGACTTCCCATGCACAAAGCCATGCTGACTATCCCTAACTAGTCCTTGCCTTTCCAAATACATGTACATTCTGTTTTGTTTTCATGGAGCAAGGAGGTAAAGCAAAATTTAGTGCAGCTACTCAAAATTAGTTTTGATAGAACAAATAGGGATCTATTTGAATTACATGGAAGGGTATTGGAATCAGGTTATGTAGGAACTTTCAAAAGGCAATTATACTGGGATTGAAAAGAAGATATTTGCAGAGTTGTAGGGGGAAAAAGCAGAGGATTGGGATGAATTGAATAGACAGCAGGCAGACTAACTCCTTTCCATAAAAGGGTTACTGCTACATAATTGCTGAAACAATGTTTTCTCACTATTATACAATTCTCTCTATTACATCATATACTTCCTGTCATACTGAATAGTGACCTTCAGATGCTAATTGTGCCTACATTTGCATCACTGTTGTCTCCAACACAGAGGTTGTGAGTTTAAGTCCCATTGTAGGACTCGAGCACAAAGATTTATGTTGACATTACTGTGTCAGTGCTGCAATGTCAAAGGTTTTATGTTTCAGATGAGACATTAAAGCAAGACACTGTTTTCATCCAAGTGCTTGTAAATTATCCAGTGGCATTGTTTCAAAGAAACAAATAGGGCATAAATGAGTCATAGAAGATATATAGCGCTTCAGGCGGCCATTCGGCCCATCGTGTTCCATGCTATTTCTCTGCAAGAGCAACTCGCTGAAACTCATTCCCCCAGCCTATTCCTAACTGACATCACAAAAAAAACATTTATTTGATTCACTATTACATCACAGTTTCTAGGAGTCTGCAGAATGAGAATTATGTAGCATCTCCACAATAACAAAAAGATTATGCATTAAATATACTTCCGTGGCAGTAAAGGGCAAGATCCTGTGGCTGTGAAAGTGCAATAATTTCTCTATTTAAGACACTGCCTCATGTTATGAGCAGTCAGATCAGAAAGATCAAAATGTTGGAAATTCAAGGCAGATTAGGCCATCAAAGCCTTGGGTGGACATCCTCACTCCATACTTTCTATATAATCTCCTAAAAGGGGTGAAACAAGAGTAAAGTATCTTCAAACTAAATTGTTAGTTCTTTCATCTACATTGTTGAGGGTGGTTCCTTGCTCCCTCATTGAGTTTGCTCTACTTTACCCACATTCCAATCCTTCCTAGAGCTTTCTGAGTTACCTTCAGAACTGACCAGTTGATTCAATGTTTGAATGGCATGTTGGCTGATTGCACTACATGGTGCTCTTACCATTTCATCTCCAGGAAGACTGGTGCTGTTCCTCAATGCGATTGACTCTGAACTGTCCCTCTCAAATGGCCTAGTATGCTACTCAATTTCAGAACAACAAAGGATGGGCAACAAATGCTGGGTTGTTCCCAAGTCCCGTGGAATAATAAAGAGGAAAACATCCATTTTTTAAGGTTTAGGTCCCTTAGACCTGGTTCCTTTCACGTTCAATGAGACAAAAGCAGACAAAACGAACATCATCGTTCTTTTGGAGATGGAGAGCTGCAAGACTAAAAACTGCTCTCCTTAGTCTGCTACCACACCACGTGCAACCTGGGCCTCCCAACTGAGATCTGTCTGGAAGAGCATTGTATCAGAATAAGCAGGTAGAGGCTACTCCTTTGCTATGTGCCAGGTATCCACCTTGGATTGTGGGAATACCTGTCACTTCCACAATGGAGAAAGGAAAACAGACAGGCAATAACAAAGAAATGCATAATTGTAACAGTGCAGAAAGAAGACATTCAGCCCCACAGCTCTACACCAGTTTTCTGAACATATTGTGCCAAATTCTTGCCTTATCTCCATATCCATGCATGCTGTTCCTATTATATAAACATCCAATGCTCTCTTCAAGGAACCAATTATTCAGCACTCACCCAGGCAGTGTGTCCAAACCTGGGTCATTCATTGTGTAAAAAAATAAGCTTTTCTTCACCTCATATTTGGTTCATTTGCAAAACATATTAAGTCTGTACCTGTTGACTATTGATCCTTTTTTCAAACAAGTTTTCCCAATCTACACTGTCCAGATGTCTTATGATATTGAAAATGTATATTGTCACAACTTAAACCATAAGACATAGGAGCAGAAATTAAGCCATTCAGCCCAAGGAGTCTGCTCCACCATTCAACCCCATTTCTCCGCTTTCTCCCCATAACCTGTGATCCCTTTGGCAATCAAGAACTTATCTATCTCTGTTGGGAGAGTGCTCCAACATCAACACCCACTGTTTCCAAGTCACAACAAATATGAAAAATTAATTAACCTATCAAAATGCCCAACTTACCTGATTGTCTGATTCAGGCCAAAATAAATACATTCAAGGCTTTTGTCAATCACAACAAAATGACTATTTATTGTAAGCAAACTGATTTTCTTAATGATAAAAGAAAGGAAAATGAATTGCTCATTTACAAATTTAAACTTTCCGCCTTTTAAATCCACACATTTACACAATGAGGCACACAGAAAAACAGACAAGAAGCAAATATTATGGTTAGAGAAAGATCAACAGTCAGAGGAGCACAATGCTGCATTACCAGTCCAGATCACAAAACTGGATGAATTGGTCTCATAATCCTCTCAACTCTTTGCTCATGCTGGAATGTTACCTGGACAGAATCATCAAACTTAAGTTCACTGGTTGATTGGTTGGAGGCAGGGTTTCTCCTTTTCCTTTTGGTTTACGAATTATGTTTTCTGTCATCTGACAGAATTTTCCCATTCTGTCAACAGAAAATTGCAGGTAGCAACGTACAGAGATTGGGGATAGAGAGAGAGAGATGTTAATGCAGCCAGCCTCTGAAGGTTTCTCCTCGCTTCTCTTTGTGTTTCTCTCCCAGGGTCTCTGTTAAGCTTAATTGGACTCATAAGAGGGCCATTACTATGCTGGATGCAATCTCCTGAACCTACAATCAGATGGTACCAATCCTCATATGCTTCACTTAGCTTCACTTCTTTTCCCAAGTTCCAAATAGCTGTTTGCATATTCTCCCCTTTTAAAAGCAATGTCCTTTTTTATGTGGTCTTTAAACTATCAAATCTCTGCTCAGCCTTCTCCTCACCAAAGGAATTAGACACAGCCTCTCCAATCTAACCTCATAACTGAAATACATGCCCAAATTCCACAAGCCAATCCCTTAAATTAGTGAATTCAATTTTTAAAATTTGCTGGAAATGCTCAGTAGGCCACACAGTGTGTGCAGCAGGAAACAAAGTCAATGTTTCAAGTTGAAGTTAGCTTTCAGTAAAACTCCCTCGAACCGAGTGGTTTTTTTGGACACAAAATATTTGAATGAAACTATTTGTAACCCAGTATTAAGATCCCTGCTTTGAAATCAATCCTTGCCATCTGTTGTTAATTTCTAATTCTTCTTTTTTGTAGAAGCTACTGATTCTGTTGTTCATTTTACATTTGTACTTTCATATAAATATCTACTCAGTAATCTCAAAATGAATAAATATATTTTGAACTATTTTTAGTCCTCTTCAATTATGAAAACATTGATTCATTCTGGGCTAGCATAGGCATTTGGCGCTTTGTTACATTAGCACTGCTTGTGTTGCAGTCAAAGCAATTGGCAGTGAAATTGACTACAATGGGGTAATCGCAGCTAAGCCTGATCCAGTTCCAGGGCACAATTTCAGCAGATAGTGATGGGGAGCGAGCATATTGGCTAGGTTCCTTCTCCATTAACCATGGGAGTCAGAGGCCAATTGTTTAGACTACATTACCATGCCAGCTGACACAACATAGCCAAGATGGAATCTGCCCACATTTCTATTTTGATCTGCATGGCTCAGTCTGGATGAATTTGCTCTGCCAGCTTTGAAGTGAATGTTATTAAGTATCATCATACCAAGGGGATATCCTAGATTTGAGAATGAACCAAAAGTAATATTGCCATTCAAGAAAGGAGGGAGAGAGGTAAACCAACTAACCAGGCATCGGTGATATAGAAAAGGCTGAAATTTATTACTGAACACATAGCAAGAGGCCATGTAGAAAGCATTGATCATATGAGAAGTAAAGTCCACATGGATTTATGAAAAGGTATATCTGTGTGGACCTTTTTTATTGGTAATGTCCAACTGGGTGGTTCAGAGAAATACTTATGTAGTGTGCATTGAAATTCTTAAAGGCATTTGATAAGATGTCATATAAAAGGTTGTCATTTACAAAGTAGGGGCCTTTGTTTATATCTCAACTGAAAACTGACATCTCTGACAGTCCAGATTACAGTAGTATTGGAAAAGCACAGCAGGTCAGGCAGCATCCAAGGATCAGGAAAGTCGACATTTTGGGCAAAAGCCCTTCATCAGGACTGAAGCAGGCCTTTTGCCCGAAACGTCGATTTTCCTGCTCCTTGGATGCTGCTTGACCTGCTGTGCTTTTCCAACACCCCTCTAATCTAGACTCTGATTTCCAGTATCTGCATTCCTCACTTTTGCCTCGCCATCTCTGACAGGCCAGCATATCCTCTGTGTAAATTAAGATTAGATTAGATTCCCTACAGTGTGGAAACAGGTCCTTCGGCCCAACAAGTCCACACCGACCCTCCAAAGAGCAACCCATCCAAACCCATTTACACCATACTACAGGCAATTTAGCATAGCCAATTCACCTAACCTGCACATTTTTGAACTGTGGGAGGAAACCGGAGCATCCAGAGAAAACCCACGCAGACACGGGGAGAATGTGCAAACTCCACACAGACAGTTGCCTGAGGCGGGAATTGAACCCGGGTCTCTGGCGCTGTGAGGCAGCGGTGCTAGCCACTGTGCCACCGTGCTGCCCACGATATGTGGTCAAGCGATACAGACTCTGTTAAGTACATTCAATAGCATTAAGCTACTGATTTTTTTAACATTTTTCTATCCCTGTGCAGTTGTAGATTTTTTTTTCAGCCTACTGTTACTTGCCCCAAAGTTGGGCAAATGGGTCAGAGGAATTTACTCTTCGAGAGTCTGTAGAACTTTGATAAGACAGTTGATGTAGTCCCCTCCTTTATGGGAGTTTCAACAATGGTACAGGTGTATGTGTGGGTTGCAGGAGGAAGGTGACAGGCAGTGGTAACACAGATGTGCAGAACAACTCAGTGCCATTGCTGGCCACAATCCCAGAGATATCCAAGGCAACATACGATGCAGTTCAGAAGTGATATTTAATCCCTGTTATTAATTTGGCATGCTTGGATGAGCAATCATCCATCTGGCAACTAACAATCATCTGTAAATTGGTAGATTTCTCTTATAACGGTCAATACAGTTCAGCAGAATTCAACCTCTTTTGTATTGAACAATAAATGCGTTGGTCTTATGGGGCTAAGACTCGTTTCTTTTTTCTTGGCTTCTTCACTTCCAAAAAGGGACACAGACTCAGGTACCGCCTGCCTCCTCTCACCCAAGCAGCTACTCCTCATATGAGTGCTGAAAATATCAGATACTGGATGTTGTACCTTTTCATTTCTGCACCAATTTCCCTTGGAGAATGGGTTGAATCAGCAGAAACATTTGTAGCCTGATTTAAAAGCCTGACAGGTCACATTATGAAAGCTCCTTCTATAGGATAATTGTCATGAAATATGTGCTATGTAGTCAGAGCATGGTTGAAAATTTTTTATGGGGAGAAAGTGAGGTCTGCAGACGCTGGAGATCAAAGCTGAAACTTTATTGCTGGAACAGCACAGCAGGTCAGGCAGCATCTAGGGAACAGAAGATTCGACGTTTCGGGCACATGCCCTTCTTCAGGAATTTTTTATGACTCCTAAAATCTTATGTATTGGAGGCTGGGCTGACAAAGACATCTACACTCACCAAACACATATCCTGCAGTATATCACAGTATTCCAAGTTGGAAATCTTCTTTAATGATTTAAACCAAACACTTTCAGATTCAGGTAGAAATGCACCCACGAAGCATCTCCATTTACCTGAGAACCTCACGAGGACACTTGCTGGTAATTTGCACTGATGAAAACATGGGAATCTCTGACTGACCTTTCTTCCCCTGACTCAGGAACAGTGCAATCACAAATGCAATCTCTCACAGCCCTGATTTGCACCCATCAGCTGCGTGTGAGGAGGGCTCAGATCTGAGAACTTTCTGATCCGCATGGCTTAGATATTACCACATGGGTTGAGTTTGCTCTTCAACATAAACACTGCAAAACTTGGGTGATGATGTGAGTTAGCTACACACTGTTAGGCTGAAGCCACCTATGCAATTTTAAAAATGGATATGTTATCACACTTTTATGAAATCATTTTGTCTGTTAATTCATCATTTAAATCCTTCTGTTAAATTGGCAGAGATAGATCCCACAAAAAATGTAGTCTCTAATACCATGCAGTCAGTCAATGGTTTCATTTATGAAAACTCTTTTGCTTCCAAGTGTTGCTGTCTTATGGACTAGAATGGACTGAATGGTATGAAGTCTCTTTATACATGTTACCTATGGTTTGACACAGCCATCAGGCAAACACTGGCCACACAATAGAAACATGGACAACAGATAAAGGCAGGAATACCATTTGCAAGCATGAGACATATCTGTAGGCAATGGGCATTGAACTATCATTGAACTAAAATGACTCCTATAACAGATAAGAGCAAAATCTAAAAAGATGGTTAGCATAAATATGAAAATGTTTAACATGAGGTACCTATATTTCATTGAAAATGGCTATTAAAAATCTTTCTAGTGCAAAGAATTTAGCGAATATACAGTTCCTTTCTTCCCAGTCATCTTGTTTTATTTTAACCTCTGATAATATTTGTATCAATTTGGAGGTCAGTTTCTTCTCCCATCAGGAGACAGCTGCTAAATAGGGAAGACGTAGGAAGATTCTACACCAGTCAGGCACAGCTATGCTTTGAAATTGATAGTGTTCTGAGTGGTGAGTGCAACCATTGGCAACTGTGTTTCATGGAAATCCGCAGATTGCAATATTAACTTGAAGCAGCATTCTCGTGGAAATTTGTCAAGGTTATACATCGAAAACCAAGCCAGGTGGGTGAGGCAAGAGACCAAGCAGCCATGATCTAACTAAATGGCAGAACAAGCCTGAGGGGCTGGAAGACCTGCTCCTGTTCCAATAAGGTACCATGTAACTTGATCACAATCTCAGAGATAACCGAACTGACTTTCTAATGAAACCTTCTCAAGTTGTTAAATATAGCCAATGGACAGTCACCCATCTATAACTTATTGCTACACAATGTTTATTCGCCTGATAGAAACTTGAACCCCACAAAAACAATACCTGTTTTATTTTCACTGCTTCATAAAATCTAGCTTCAAACACCATGACTATCTAAATATATATTATGGAGCTAAAGTATTGGTTATTATCACAGGCAGCAGAAATACCCAACATGTTAATGGTGTGTTTATAGGAAATTGCATTTAAATTACACACAAAATAGCCCTTGAGTCCAAGTAATGTTGTGAAACACAAAATTTGCTATTATATTTCTGAATTACCATTACATTTGTGGTCAGTGTTCAGCTGCTTATTAAAGCCGCAGGAATCACATTAATTGCTTTTTTAGCAGTGAACATGAATTCATATTACATATACCTCTGTGATGGTCCCAGCAATTTATAACCTTTTTAAGGATGGTTTATATATTGGCTGCACTCCTTATGGCTTGTTTTGGTAAATATATCACCAACAGATTATTTTTGTAGTTATATTACTCACAAAGTTGGTCTTTCCTTCCATGCACCTCACTTTTATATTGGTCCATTTTTATCACACTAGACTGCATTCTGACCAGGCTGCTGTGTGGTGTGTTACAGATGCTTCCATTTAATGAGCAACATGGCCCTGAGGACTTGTCAGAACCAAAGGCTGAGTCCTGCAGTGAGTGATAAATTCCTGCTGCTGTCATCATGAAATTTTCTGACAAGTTCAACTGAGAGAGCTTTCCAATTAGTTCTGCTCTCCAATTTGGTCCCTATAGCCCTGGAAAGTTCCCTTTACGTGTCAATGTGAAACACCATGCTGAGGCTGCTTCCATCACCCCCAAGTGCATCCCAGATTTTCACAACTTGCAGGATGAAAAGTTTCTCTGTGTGTCTCAACATTGTCAGAAGTCGCACAAGACTAGGTTAGAGTCCAACAAGTTTACTAAAAATAACAAGCTTTCTGAGTGCTGCTCCTCTGTCAGGTCCTGAGCAGCACTTCAAAGCTTGTGATTTTAAATAAACCTGTTGGACTATTACCTGGTGCTGTGTGGTTTCTGGCTTTGTCCACCCCAGTCCAATACTGGCATTTCCACAACATGTCTCATATTAGGAGCCTGATCAGTGACATCAGGCTATTGGATGGTAAACAGGCACCCATTTGGGGAGTCTAAACTAGAGGACATAGGTTTAAGGTGAGAGGGGAAAGATTTAAGAGGGACCTAAGGGGTAACTTTTTCACACAAGGGTACTGCATCTCTGGAGAGAAAGTGAGGTCTGCAGATGCTGGAGATCAGAGCTGAAAATGTGTTGCTGGAAAAGTGCAGCAGGTCAGGCAGCATCCAGGGAACAGGAGAATCGACGGTCGATTCTCCTGTTCCCTGGATGCTGCCTGACCTGCTGAGCTTTTCCAGCAACACATTTTCAGCTACAGCGTATATGGAATGAGCTGCCAGAGGAAGTGGTGGAGGTGGGTACAATTACAACATTTAAAAGGCATCTGGATGAGTGTATGAATGGGAAGAGTTCAGAGGGCCAAATGCTGGCAAATGGGACCATATTGACTTATGATATCTCATCAGCATGGATGAGATCGGCCAATGGGTCTGTTTCTGTGCTGTACAACTCTATGACTCTACGATCCTACATCAACTGAATTCCATAGCATTCTTAACTGAGAGTCACTGAATGAAGTCATGGCTCTCATCGTACTAACTGGCCAAGGCCATCTCATCTGCCACTAAGTGAATACTGAACATGATGCTTTTCAAGTCATCAGAAATTTCTTACCACTTCAACAAATATATAACCCATTGCCTCCTTTGAAAACATCTATAAACAATGTAGACCATTCTTAAGCATTCAAGTTAACCTGCCACCAGACCTAGTCTTGTCTATGTATGACTTTGAACTCACAAGAAAATGAAGTGATATCAGGAAAGGGGACTGAACTGGATGATCAGTCATGTTCATATTGGATGATGCCCAATGGAAGTTAACATGTTCTTTATAAGAAGGAAGCGTTAAAAACATCAGAAATGGGAGTAGGAGTAGATCATTTGGCCCTTGTTTACTCTGGCATTCCACCAAACATGGCTGATTTGGTTCTGCCTGCAGTCCCCTCAACACCCCAGAAGACATTACACACTAAAGATCAAAAATCTAACAGAACCTTGAATATGTTCAGTGACCGAACTGTTGTCGAGGCAAGTGATTTTCAAAGATTAACAACCCTAGAGAAGAAATTCTTCTTTGTCTCTGCCTTAAATGGGAGACACTTTATTTTTAAACTTTGCCCCATTAGTTCTAAGATGCACAGGAAGGGAACACCCTTTCAGCACCTACCCTGTCAAGTTCCTTCAAAACCTGATATGTCTCAATAACTTCGCTTCTCATTCTTCCAAATTCCAACGAGTGTAGGCCCAACTTGCTCAAGCTTTCCTTCACCCCAGGAACCAACCAAGTCAACCTTCTCTGAATTACTTCCATGCCTCACTTAATAAGAAGGCCAAAAGTGTTTGAAATGTTCCAGGTTTGCTCCCACAAATCCCCGTGCAGTAGTAACAATACTTCCCTTTGCCTTATAGATTGTACCTTCACAATCTTCCACTCTCGAGACTAACCCCTTGCTGGACCATAGGATTTGCCAAAGTGTAACAGGAAGCCACCTGTCGGTTAGCATAGTTATTTTTAAATATGTTTTATAAAGGGCTGTGCAACATAAAATAGAATGAAAAGCGGTCACTTTAGAGGGCATCGATGACCTCTTTACCTATCAGTACGGTTCCAGAAAACCAGAAGCGCCTGCAAGTTCTTTAGAAAGTCATAATATACCAACAGGTTTGCCTTGACAGAACGTGCTGGACAACAGAGGTTGCTAGACCAGAGAGTGCTGCATTAGAGAAGTACGGCCTGTACTCCCATCAGCCCTGCTCCAAACGCTGACATTCGGATTATCTTCCAAATAACTATATCTCTGGATGCTGACATCTTGGGACACCTGGATTGTTTGGTACTGCAGCATTCTACAATATGTCTCCATTAATTCTGCCAATGGGGACAACTTCATATTTCTCTCCATTTGCCAGTGTTTTGCCCCTCACTTATCCTATCTATATCCATAATAGTACAGTATAACATTCATTTCAGATCAATGTAGTATTGATAACATCAGTGACCATTAGAGTCCCATTACAGTGTTAATTTCCTTTCTACATCCCTCCAGTGTAGAGGGAGGCCATCCATCCTCTTAAGCTCATCCCACCCAGAATCACCCTATTTCTGTAGCCCTGCATTTCCCATGGCTAATCCACCTATCATGCACATCCCTGGACACTATGCATCAATTTAGCATGGCCAATCCACCTAACCTGCACATCGTAGAATCATAAGGTCCCTACAGTGTGGAAACAGGCTAACTGGTTCATTGAGTCTACACTGACCATGTGAAGAGCATCTCACCCAGAAACAACACTACCTTATCCCTGTAACCTGGCATTTTCCATAGCTAACCTAACCTATTCGTCTTTGGACTGTGGGAGGAAACCAGAGTGCATGGAGAAAAGCCACACAGAACGGGGAGAACGTGCAAGCTCCACACAGATGGTCACCCAAGAGTGGAAACGAATCCAGGTAACTGGTGCTGTGGGACAGCAGTGCTCACCACTGAGGAACTGTGGCACCTATTATGAGTTCATCATTTATTAAGAGAGGCATTTTAATTACTATGTATGTATTGATTTTTCACGATTTTCCCTTGGTTGATATTTTCCTCTGGGTGCTAGAGTTAATACAATCTATAGACAATGTAAATGTGCCCAACACATTTTCTAGTACAAGCAGATGGGATAATCATGAGTGAGAACAGGATTTAGAATTTATTACACTTCAGGCAATTTGTGTTCTTGTTACTAGAGGGTGCTATTTTAATACAGGCTCAAGCAGCTATAACATTTTGGTTTTGATTTGGAATTATAGATTTCATAGTACATAAGGAGAGTGTTCGACCCATCCAAACTGTACTGGCTCTATTGAAAAGCAATCCAAGTCCAGTACCACATTCTTGCCTAACATCACTGTAATTGTTTTCTCTTTTAAGTCTTTATCCAACTCCCTTTCTGAAGGCTGCTATTGAATCCATATCCTGTTGGGCAGCGTGTTCCAAACAGTAACCAGTTGTAGGATCATACAAAGGTTACAGCTCAGAAGGATGTATTTCAGCCATTCGTGCCTGTGCTGACTCTCTGAAGGAGCATTTCATCTGGAGCCATTTGCTTGCATTCTCCCTGTCACTTTGTTCTTCCTACGTTTCCATAAAATAATTCCATTATCTCTCGAATGTGTCATGACCCTCGTGGGAATGGTGCGCTGGAAATCAATATGTGGTAAAAACAGATTATTACTTGTCCTGGTTGTAGGTATGTTTGCCGAGCTGGAGAGTTGATTTGCAGATGTCTCATCCCTTGTCTAGCTGCTGTCTTCAGTGCTTCAGAGCCTCCTATGAAGCGCTACTGTCCTGTCCCTTCTGGAATTTATTTGGTCCCATTCCTGCAGCTTCCAGTTGCCAGTTTTGTTGTTGTGGCTGGTATATTGGGTCTGGGTCTATGTGTTTGTTGACGGAATCCGTGGCTGAGTGCAATGTCTTTGAAATTCTCTGGCTGTCCTATGTTTAGCTTGTCCTTTGATCATTGTGTTGGCTCAGTTGAATTTATGGTCCTTGTCATCTGCGTGTATGGCTACTAAACATAGAAACTTAACATAGGACAGCCAGAGAATTTCTGGAAGCATGGCACATCAACAAGCACATAGACCTAGACCCATTAAAGCGGCCACTAGACCAAACTACTGGAACTGGCAACTGGAAGCAGCAGAAACGGAATCAAATAAATTCCAGAAGACACAGTGCAACAGCACTTCACAGGAGGCTCCAAAGCACTGAAGATGTCGCCTGCAAATCAACTTCCCAGATCAGCGAACATACCCACAGCCAGGACCACCAGCACCTGAGCTATAAATCTTTATACAAACCTTGAGATTGTTATTTACTAAAATGCAAGTTTAATCTAACCCCCCCGCCCATCTGAACACATACTCATGCATGCATATACTGGGTGAACACATGAATAAAACAGTCTTTCTAGGAATAAAATGGGTGGAAAATATAGTCAAAACAGGATGATATCTGTGGATCAAAGTACCAGTCAAAATGGGTGAAATTAGTTCTTATTTTGGTGATGATATCACATTATTTTCAATTGTGGTGATCCTCAATTCAGTAGCTGGTCAGCTGAACTCAGGCCATGTCTTGAAATAGAAGTTTGCTTTTTCCTTTCTATTTGAATCATATTTCTTTTACGATTTAAAGAACAGACAACAATAGAACAATTTTCTTGCTACAGTCTTTTTGCAGGTTTGTTTTCTGTTTTAAGGAAACTAGGAAGACTGCTATGATCTTTCTAAATTGTTGTTTTTTTTATGGAATAGAGTTGTGTTCTTTTGTTAAAAGAACATGGGCAGCCTCAAATAAATATTCACCAACAGCCAAGCTGCATAAATAAAACTTCTGATCTATCCAGATAGGCTTCACGCTGAGATCTGACCATTTCTCTATTACCAGTAGCTGGAATCATAACATTAACCATCTTGACCCTAAGGAGAATAATCAAAGCATTTTTCATTCAGTCTTGGAATGTGAGCTTCACTGGCAAAGTCAGCACTCATTCTCTGAGAAGGTGATGGTGGACGACCTTTGAAAATAATGGCAATTCATGTGATTTAGGTACATGCACTACTTTCTAAAGAGTGCAGCATGAGATTTCCTGCAGAGAATCTTTTAAGTTCCAAGCTGTAGCCAAGTTGGCTATAACAGGACTGAGTATTAGTAGATAGGAATATGTTAAAAAAAGAATTATTGAATGCAATGATAATGATATTAACACAATGACTATAAAACAGCTACAAATGATAATGTTAGTGAAAATGGATAGAAAAAAGTAGGAACGAATGGAAGATAACCTTTTCTTAAAGGAAATAAATCATCCTGTCCATATATGTATATACAACGTGACCTTACAGAGATTTAATAATCATGAAGGGTGAAAGGCAAGTACCATTTCCTAAGGATGGGGGGGTTCAAGACCAGGGGGCATATTTTTAAGGTGAGAGGATAGAGATTTTAAAAAGACATGAGGGGCAAATGTTTTACACAGAGGGTGGTTCGCGTGTAGAATGAACTTCCTGAGGAAGTGATGGATGTGGGTACAGTTACAATGCTTAAAAGATACTTGGATAAATACACAAATAGGAAAGGTTTGGAGGGATATGGGGCAAGAAGCAGGCAGATGGGATTAGTTTAGTTTGGGATTATGTTCGGCATGGACTATAAGACATAGGAATGGAAGTAAGGCCATTCGGCCCATCGGGTCCACTCCACCATTTAATCATGGCTGATGAGCATTTCAACTCCACTTACCCGCATTCTCCCAGTAGCCCTTAATTCCTGGTGACATCAAAAATTTATCAATCTCTGCCTTGAAGACGTTTAGTGTCCCGGCCTCCACTGCACTCCGCGGCAATGAATTCCACAGGCCCACAAGTCTCTGGCTGAAGAAATGTCTCCGCATTTCTGTTCTGAATTGACCCCCTCTAATTTTAAGGCTGTGCCCATGGGTCCTAGTCTCCCCACCTAACAGAAACAATTTCTTGGCGCCCACACTTTCCAAGCCATGTATTATCTTGTAAGTTTCTATTAGATCTCCCCTTAACCTCCTAAACTCCAATGAGTACAATCCCAGGATCCTCAGCCGTTCCTTGTATGTTAGACCTACTATTCCAGGGATCATCCGTGTGAATCTCCGCTGGACACGTTCCAGTGCCAGTATGTCCTTCCTGAGGTGTGGGGACCAAAACTGGACACAGTACTCCAAATGGGGCCTAACCAGAGCTTTATAAAGTCTCAGTAGCACAACGGTGCTTTTATATTCCAACCCTCTTGAGATAAGAGACAACATTGCATTCGCTTTCTTAATCACAGAGGAGAAAGTGAGGTCTGCAGATGCTGGAGATCA
>NC_057744.1:6121374-6128057 GCF_004010195.1 Chiloscyllium plagiosum | reverse complement strand
TCCAGGTAACTCTCCCCCTCCCGGATGTGCCGCAGTGTTTGAAGCTCAGATTCCAGATCATCAACTCTGATCCAGAGTTCTTCCAACAACCAACATTTGCTGCAGATGTGGTCACTGCCGTTCACAATGGGATCAGCCAGCTCCCACATCATACAGCTACAGCACATCACCTGCCCAGCCATCTCTACTTAGTTAATTACTTTATTACTTTGTATAGGTTTCTGATACCTTTCTGCTATAGTCTTTTTGTAAAAACCAATGAATAGATAAACCATAAAAAGTAAATTTTTAACCATTCACCGATAAAGAAATAGAAAATCCTTACCTTAACAAACCAGAGTCCTATTTTTGGTTGGTGGGGGGGGAGGTGGGTATGTGGGAGACACAACACGTGTAGTGTCTCGGGTTCAGTCACTGCCCAGATATATTACCGGCAGTCCCCTGGTCGTTGCTCCCGCTCTTTCTACTTATTAACTAGATTAGAGGAGGAGGGCGGGTGGGAGACACTACAGTAGTAGAGTCTCGGGTTTAGCTGCCTAGCTGATATATATGGTCACTGCTTTCCTTCTCGGCTGCCCCTCCAGTCCACGTCACTTCCTCCGCTGCTCCCGCTCCTTCTCCCTGCTGCTCGCACTTAAAATGGCCGTTGGTGTCGAAGGGTGAGTATTTATACTCACTGCTTACCTTCCCGGCTACCCCTCTGGTCCCCATCACTTCCTCCGCTGCTCCCGCTCCTTCTGTGAAAGAGAAAAACTCCGCTGCTCGCTACCGGTAAGTAATTTTAATAAAAACTGCCTTACCTTATCTGCAGTCTTCCGAGTTCATCCTACCTCCACTGCTGCTCGCACTTCGGCTAGACCAAAGGACTGGCTAGACTGTGCTGTATGACTCTATATAAAGAACATATTGCTCTAGCTGAGGCCAACCTAATGTTTTATATGAGTTGATCATGTTTTCTTGCTTACGTATTCCATGACCCCTATTGTAAGGCTAGGATTCTGTTCAGACAGAATTGGATACCAGTTCAGGCATCTTATGACACACCTGTGGAGTAGAAGGCACTTGAACCTAGGCCTCCTGACTCAAAGGTATAGAGGCTACCCCTGTGTCAGAAGAACCCAAGCTAGGATGCTATATATGTTATTAACTTCTCACTCAATCTGTCCTGCTATCTTTAAAGATTTATGCTGCAATGTTATTATAGCACAGTATAAACCCCAAATTGGCCTACCCACAATCCAAACAGGAATCTAAAATTAGTTACATTTGTAAAGTGTGAAAACAGCTTTAAATACATCACCATTATCAATATGGTAAGAACTTTTAATCTTTTTACTTCTGTAACATCAACTTTGGCTTAATAAATGTATGTGAACAGCTGTATATGATATCCTTAGGAACTGAGCCTAAATCTATGGTTAAAAAATATTGGTACTGATTAAATAATTGATTTATTTTTACATAATAAAGTACTATCATTGTTAGGTTTAAATCAATGCTTAGACTGTAAGACTTTAGTTCAGGATTAATGAAAATCAAAAGTGAAGCAGAAATGCATATTTTTAATCTGTAAAGGAATTAAGGACTATAGTGAAAAGGCAAGAAAATGAGGCTGAGGAGTAACAGATCAGACATGATCCCATTGAGTCCCAGAGCAGATCTGATGGGCTGAATGGCCTACTCATGCTCCTATTCTTACGGTCTTAAATACAAATGAAAAGAAGAAAAATTGCCAACATTGGTGATTTCACAAATGTTTAGATGAAATTGAGTAGCTTGCTGTGAGGGTAGTTAAGAGCTAATCATATTGCTGTGGATTTGAAATCATATACTATCCAGTCTGGATAAGGATGGTAGATATCCTTCCCTGAAGGGCACTTGTAACAAATTTCAGTATCGTAATTGATATTATATGCGAAAGGGGGTACTGCAGATGCTGGAGATTAGAGTTAAGATTCGAGTGGTGCTAGAAAAGCACAGCAGCCAGGCAGCATCTGAGGAGCAGGAAAATAATTTCTGCTAAAGGGCTTTGGCTCGAAACATTGATTTTTCTCTTTCCTCAGATGCTGCCTGACCTGCTGTGCTTTTCCAGCAACACTCAAATCTTGACTTATATTCTGTGCAGTCCATTGGTCAAGAGTTTCAGCTTCAGGCATAATCAGTTCAGTGCAAATTAAGCCAGATATGGAAGCTTTTATTTTGCTCAATTTTTCTACATTTATTTACATATCACTGGTAAGCTTCCATAAACCAGTATTTTAAATGATAACTTGAAAAGAAAATTGCATTAATCCTTAACATATTTAAGAGTAATGACATGGTTCAATTTGATTGCAGCAGCTACAAATGGATCCATCCCAAAAAGCATACTTTTAAACAGACTCCATTCTATTATTGTGAGAAACCTACTTTTAAAGAAGTGAAAATAACATTTTGAAAACTACACAGGAATATTTATAAGCATACAGTCTTTGGGCCTCTTAGAAAACTGCAAAAGAAAATGTAAACGTTTGTCTCTTGGTATTGTGCCTAAAAGCATCTTTATAGGTTTTAAAACAGGCACAATTAATGGAATCTCATCATATGCTAATTAATTTGGTCAGGGATTATGGCTATTTTTGAGAGCAGAAGCAACTTCAAATGCAATGTTTTTCTAATTAGTTGAAATGATTATAAAGACATGATCTGCATGTCAAATTCTGCAATATTTTACTCTCGTTTGGCAGGTTGCACTGAATCATACTGAATAAAGCACCAACCAACTCCTACTCACCACCTTTCTCAATTTCTAATTTTTCTAAGACCAGTACTTGATTTTAATTCTTGTTTATTTAATTATTTTGTGACCTAGACATTTCCTTTTTCTAAAAACAGCCGTTTTGCTGATGTAAGTTAATAGTGTCATTATAGCAGCATTTTATATGTTTATGTTACAAATGAATCATGGCATATTTTGAGGAATTACTTTCAGGTCTAAGTTAACTGAGGCTTTAGGATTCTTCAGTTTTTCCCTTATTTCCTATTCTTTTGTTGTGTGGTTTTCAGGTCACACCTGGGAATTTGGGTTGAAGACAGACTCATCAAGGAGGAGCCAAATTGTTTTCAGGTTTAGGCTATTTATTTTATGTGAAGCACTACATAGAACTATACATTTTTTAGCTTAAAACTGTGTTGCTGGAAAAGCGCAGCAGGTCAGGCAGCTCTTCAGGAAGAGCTTATGGCCGAAAAGTCGATTCTCCTTCTCCTTGGATGCTGCCTGACCTGCTGTACTTTTCCAGCAACACATTTTTAAGCTCTGATCTCCAACATCTGCAGTCTTCACTTTCTCCATAGAACTATACATGGTCATTTGAGACATATCAGTTTCAAAATTTATTGATACATGACTATTATCCACATGTGCTCCTTGCTTCATTCTAACTTAACTCCTCCCACACTGTGCTATTTATACCCTGTGGTAGGCAGCTCCATGACATGACTGTAAGATTGCTACAGGCTCCTAATGTCCTTACACAACATGTATGGGCAATGAATTACACCAGTAGTTCCACAGATGTCTGCTTTCAACAATGACAACATCATTGAGCCATTCAAATATGACTGCTTTGTTAGAGCAAAATAGACTCAGGAAAGATCCGACAGAGATATTCAACATGATGATTGTACCTGATACACTAAACAGAAGGGTCAGCAATCAGATGACACAAATGTAAGATGAATCCTAACATAACCAGAGGTGAAATGATAAAAACATTGAGTTTTGTGGATTTGGAATGCGGCTGCTTGATAGACCAGTGAATACAGGTTCAATAGTAGCTTCAAGATGAAACTGGATAAATAGTAGAAGCAACATGAGATGAAGATAAAGAGCTGTGGATGGGCTACCTGGATGTCTTCTTGAAAGAGCCAGCACAGACATAATGAGCTGACTGGTCTCTTCCTCTGTGTTGCGACTCATTGTCAGATTCAGGGAAAGAGTGTGTTACCAATTCACTATCACTTGTTGTGCACGAAATCAAACCTAACATGCAATTTTGCAAATCTGAAACAAAATCCTACAATGATTGAGAAACTGATCAGATTTTTGATGAAACGAGATAAAGGTTCCTGTCCACACAGACAACGTTAACTTGGTTACTCTCGCTCCAGTTTATTTCTCTTGAAGCAAGAAGAAGACCAACAACATGGAATCATTAACGTGGTAAAATGTCCCAACGCACTTCACAGGAAAGTAAGACAAGATTTGAGACTGATCTAAAGAAGGAGCTGTTGTTTGAAGAGTTAGGTTATCAGGGATGTCTTAGTTATGGAGAGGTAAAGCTTTTATTGGTGGGGGGGGGGGTGCATGGAAGATCAGAAAGCTGAAGACTGAATGATGGTGTAAAAGGGCTGAGGGAGGGTGATCAAGAGAAAAGATTTGGAGGAACTCAGAGCTATTTTAATGGAGGAGAAAGTGAGGATAGCAGATGCTGGAAATCAGAGTCGAGAATGTGATGCTGGATAAGCACAGCAAGCCAGGCAACATTCGAGGAGCAGGAGATTCGACATTTTGGGCATAAGCTGTGCTTTTCCAGCACCACACGGTCAATGCTATTTTAATGCGGTCAACTGGAGGACATTATGGTGATGAGGATGAGGAAGTTCATGAAGGGGCTGGAACTTCAGAAGAAGAGCTTCCTGATGAAGAGAGACATAGCCTTAACTGCTTAAGCTTCTCTCTTTCTTTGCATTCTCCATGACAGTATCTCTAATGCTTTCTTTTGTCAAATTGAATCCTGTTACAGGAGCTAACACTACAACAGATTTCTTGGTAAAGATCAACTTCAATTAATTTATGTAAATGAGTGTCCACCTGCTCACTGGGAATTAACAGCTTAGCTTTCTCTATTGAACCTCCTTCCAGCCAGACATGTAAAACAGCTTTCTATTTTGCTTACAAGAAGCGTTAAACTGTGGAATTAATGCAAATGAGTTGGTTACTTAGAGTGGAAATTATATTTGAATGTGCAGCTGATGAAATGTTCTAAAATTAAAATATAATAAAAATAACCTGCTGTTAATTTTTTATTCCCATTGAGACTTTCTTTTGTTTTGATTTTTTAAATCATCTTTCAAATTTTCTCCACTCCTCTGATTCATGGAGTCTGCAGTCAGAGGATTATGAAATAAAATCCTGCTTTGGGATTTCAGAAGGTAGAAAAGACTTAAATTTTAAAATGTTCTTTTTACAGGCGATTGTATGAGTAGTTCAATTTCTCTTGCTACTAATGAGCTGGCTATTTGTCCAAAGCCCTCATCAATGCAGCTACGTAACAACTAACAATGCCAAAATTAAACTGGACTTAATGTAGAGTTCAACCCCCCCCACTGTTGCATAAGTGTTGCCTCCTCCACATTTCACGTCAGCCAGACTCGAAACATTAGCTTGTCTTCTGTCCACGGAGGCTGCCTGACCCACTGTGATTACCAGTAATTTTTGTTTTCAGTACAAATTCCAGCATCTGCTCCATCACCAAAACTAAAACAAGAAAGAGTTTTCATTTTTCTAGGGCTTTTCACTGTACCAGTATGTTCCTAAAGCACTTTAGAGAATCATGCCAGCCAATTTGCACACAGAAAGCTCAAACAAACAATCATGTGATAACCAGGTCATTTACTTTAGTGATGTTGGATGAAGGATAGAAATTGGGCTGGAAATCAGGAATAATTTCTTTATATCTTGAAAATGTTACCACAAAATCTCTTACATCCTCTTGACAGAGTAGACCAGGACCTTAATTTAATATCCTATCTGAAAGTTATTTCGTAGAAAGCAGTTGAGTTCTCCCCAGTGTTCTGACAATATCTAATCATCAAAACATACAAACAGATGATCTAGTTATCATCACCTTACTGTTTGTGGCATTCTGCTGTGTACAAATTGGCTTCTGCTTTATTGTATGCATTAAGCCAATACTGTTACCTGCACATCACAATACCAGTCTGGAGTATCTTGGACTCTGGGTGACTGCACACATCATGTCCCCAGATCCACTTGCTCCATATCTCTAAGTAAGACTCTCCAACTCCTTATGTACTGTGACACTCCTTCAGTTATGTTTGTATATAATGGCTTCTGTGGCTCTCTAGCATCGTGCCAAAGACCTCAGTCTTCAAATACTCATTCTAGATTGGTGTCTTTTCTCATGTTGATGTTGAATCATGTCATCAATTTTACCATCATCAGTTACATGAATCTCATTGTACCATAACTTCCAAAATTCGAAGAACAGCTACTCTTCAAACAAATACTGCCACACACTTGGTGGTATCACTTTATTTTTATTAATATTTTGCTTTTGTCTTTTCTCATGAAGGACTGAACTCTTTAAAGCTCCAGTTTGTTTATTTATTATTTTATTTTTAAAACTATTTTTATATTGATTGAGTTTATTTAATTATGTGCATTACTAGTAGTCACCTCACTTTGGAGACATGAGTAAGACACTGCACAAAGAGATACCTGTTTTTCTTCATCGAACAGTGTGGTGCTGGCAAAGCACAGTCAGTCAGGCAGCATCTGAGGAGCGAGAGAGTTGACGTTTCGAGCATAAACCCTTCATCAGGAATGGGGGTGAGACCCAAGGGGGCTGAGAGATGAATAGGAAGGGGTGGGGCAAGGGGGGAAGGTAGTGGGGAATGCA
>NC_057744.1:6097981-6121366 GCF_004010195.1 Chiloscyllium plagiosum | reverse complement strand
GGGGGGAAAGTAGTGGGGAATGCAATTGGTAGATGAAGGTGGGGGTGAAGGTGATAGGTCAGACAAAAGGGTGGAACAGATAGGTTGGAAGGGAGATGGACAGGTAAGACAGTTCAAAAGGGCTGTGCCGGGCTAGAAGGTTGGATCTGGGATAAGGTAGGGGGAGTGGAAATGAGGAAACTGGTGAAATCCACATTGATCCCATGTGGTTGGATTGTCCCAAGGCAGAAGATGAGGTGTTCCTCCTCCAGGCGTTGAGTGGCTAGAATTTGGCAGTGGAGGAGGCCCAGGACTTGCATGTCCTTGGCAGAGTGGGAGGAGGTTTTAAAGTGTTTGACCATAGGGCGGTGGGGTTGTTTAGTGCATGTGTCCCAGATATGTTCTCTGAAATATTCCACAAGTTGGTGCCCTGTCTCCCCAATGTAGAGGAGACACATCGAGAGCCACGGACCTACCAACCTTCCAACTCAGTACCACCCTCTTGAACTGTCCTACCTGTCCATTTTCTTTCCCATCTATACGCTCCATGCTCCTCTCCGACCTATCACTTTCACCCCCACCTTCATCTACCTATCGCTTTCCCAGCAGCCTTCTCCCCTGCCCCACCCTCCTCCTATTTATCTCTCAGCCTCATTGGGCACACACCCTACACACACACCCATTCCTAATGAAAAGCTTATGCTCGAAACATTCATTCTCCTGCTCCTCAGATGCTGTTTGACCTGCTGTGCTTTTCCAGCACCACACTCTCCGACTCTGATCTCCAGCATCTGATCATCCAGTCCTCACTTTCACCAGTTTTTCTTCACCAATTGATGCTTGCTTTTCTTCATGTGCCCTGCATGTTTGCGAGATGTTGAACTTTAATGAGCATTCCATCCGTCCTTTAGTTCACCCGAAAGAGGAAAAGCAACCAGTGATCCTGGTCACTGTGAAGTGACTGCTGCTGTCTCTATTCATGTCTGATCATGAGAAATTTGTGAAGGAATGACTTTGAAAGTACCCAGACACGTGAACACAGGCTGATTATTTAATATCCCTCTCAAAGATCAGTCAATAACATCCTAAGCATAGAGTGACAATTTGTAGTTCTGTTTGCAGGTTAGCTTTAATTTTTGAATAGTGTATTACATTTACAGCATGATCTGCCTGTACTGTGGAGGTAAATCTTCCACTAACAGTTTAATTCTTTGCAACTGATTTCTTGTCTATCAGGCAAAGAGCTGTCCAACCAACACATATTTGTTTTGTGCATCACACTTGGTGTCTAATAAGACAATCTTCTGAGTTACTTTGTCAAACTCTGAAAGCTATTAAACTATTAAAATGAATAAATTAATTAAAATAGCTTGCTTTTATTCTTTCTGTGGATGATAGAATACGGTGGCCACTCTTTAAATATCCAATTGTGACGTCTCATTTTTCAGTGAAACACTTGCCTGCTTTCTATTTGCTGGCGAATATAGGTCTACTACTGGAGCAGTAAATGCTGGGGCCCAAACAAAATAGTAGCCAGCTTTACCAAGTGAGCTGAACTCAGCAAGGGTAGCAATTTGTTACGATTGACCTGAGCACTCCTCAAACCAAAGGGGCATTTAAAAGGTTTTCTGCTACTGGTCTTTATCATGTCAGCATTGTCAAGGATAGGATGCAGTTCAGGTTCTAATCCCTCCTTCTCACTCTCTCTTGGTCAAGTGTCCTGTCTCCCCAGTGTAGAGGAGACAACATCGAGAACAATGGACGTCCCAACTCACTTCTTTGGCATTAACTGCCCTGCTTCACTAATGAAGTTTGTAACTATTTAGCCCAGGATTTGCCAAGTCCATAGAATCCCTATAGTGTGGAAACATGCCATTAGGCCCGAAATGTCCACACCAACCCTCCAAAGAGTATCCCACCAAGACCCACTCTCCTATACTATTACTCTACATTTATCCCTGACTAATGTATCTAACCTACACATCCCTTAACACTATGGGGCAATTTAGCATGGCCAATTCACCTAACCCACACATCCTTGGACTGTGGGAGGAAACCCATGCGGATACGGGGGAGAATGTGAAAACACCACACAGACAGTCGCCCGAGATTGGAATGGAACCCTGATGTTGTGAGACAGCAGTGCTAACAACTGAGCCATCGTGCTGTCGAAGTCTATCAACTTAGGGGAGGTGATGGCCTAGTGGTATGATCATTAGACTATTAATCTGGAGACCCATGTAATGTTCTGGGTTTGAATCATGCCATAGCAGATGGTGGAATTTGAATTTGATTAAAAAATCTCGAATTAAGAGTCTAATGATGACCAAGAAACCATTGTTGATTGTCAGGAAAAGCCCATCTGGTTCACTAATGTCCTTTAGGGAAGGAAATCTGCCAATCCTCACCTGGTTTGGCCTACATGTGACTCCAGACCCACCACAATGTGGTTGACTCTCAACTGCCATCTGGGCAATTAGAGATGGGCAATGAATAAGGCCATAAGACATAGGAACAGAAATTAGGCCATTCAGCCCATCGGGTCTGCTCTGTCATTCACTCATGGCTGACAAGTTTCTCAACTCCATTCCCCTGCCTTCTTCCCGTTACCCTTGATCGCCTTGATACTCAAGAACCTATCTATCTCAGCCTTAAATGTACTCAATGACCTGGCCTCCACAGCCTTTTGTAGCAGTGAATTCCATAGCTTCCCCACTCTCTGGATGAAGAAGTTTCTCCTTATCTCTGTTCTAAAAGGTCTAAGGCTGTGCCTTTGGATCCAAGTCTCTCCTACCAATGGAAATGCTTTCCCAACACCTACTCTAACCAGACCATTCAGTATTCTGTAAGTTTCAATTAGATCCCTCCTTATCATTCTAAACTCCATCAAATAGAGACCCAGATTCCTCAAACATTCCTCATATGTTAAGCTTCTCAATCCTGGGGCCATTCTCTTGAACCTCCTCTGGAACACACTCTAGGACCAGTACATCCTTCCTGAGATATGGGACCCAAAACTACACACAATACTCTAAATATGGCCTGACCAGAGCCTCATAGAACCTCAGAAGTACACCCATGCTTTTATATTAAATTCCTATTAAAATAAATGCCATCATTGCTTTTGCCATCCTAAGTACAGACTCAACCTGCAAGTTCACTGGCCTGGCCAGTGACACCCACATAGCACAAAGAGCTTTGGAGCTTCTGTATCTGCTCAATGTAAAACGTTGGGTTGGCTGTTGGAAAGAGTCATTGAGCCCTAGGTGTATCCTGGAGGCATTCCTAGAATGAATAAAGTCTGCTAATGGAGTCATAAAAATCCCAGTTCACAATCCAGGCCATTCGGCTCAAAAGCTTCATGCTGCTGCTAATGCTGTCCATGAGTCTCTATCCATCCCTCAACCAGTAGATGAAGTCAGTTAATGGTGGGGCCATACGCAGCTGTGTGGTGCCTACAGTGGAATAGCCTCCACTGGCTTCCGTGACAGTGGAGAATGGCCATTTGTTGAAGGGATTGGAAGGGGACTGGTCCCTTCATAATAGGAAGGAATCACTTTTTGAGAACAGCAGAGAAAGGGTGGTGCTGGAAAAGCACAGCAGGTCAGGCAGCCTCTGAGGAGCAGGAGAAGCACTGTTTCGGGCATAAGCCCTTCATCAGGAACCTGCTGTGCTTTTCCAGCACCACACTCTCGACTCTGATCTCCTGCATCTGCAGTCCTCACCTTCTCCCAGAGAAATAAATGATGGCTACATCAAGTAAAGTTTCAAGCTTTTAAAGAGTTATTTCCCTTCATGAGAAGGGTGTTCTTTTTTTTGTTTAAAGAGGAAGAAGCAACATTAATAAATAGGAAAGAACTGTATAGTCCATCCGGCATGTTGCATCCCACAATTGCTGCGGATCACATCTAATCACTTATTCCCTTCTCTTATGTAATCTCCTGGGCAAAGGAAAAGATCAAGTAAAAAGCCCAGGGACAGTAAAAGAAGCTGGCACTTGCATTGTTTGCACTATTTTTTCAGACCTCAGACTGTTCTACAACATTTTACAGTTGAGTAAGTATTTTTGAAGGATAATCACAGCTGCTATGTAGAAAATGCATGTGTTTTTATTTGGTTCATTCACGGATTGTGGGCATCACTGGCTGAGTCAGCATTTATTGCCCATCCTTGATTGACCTTGAGAAGATTGCAAAGAGCTGTCCACTTGAACCACTGCAGGCCATATGCTGTGGGTAGACCCGTGATACTGTTTGGGAGGAAATTCCAGGATTTTCATCCAGCGACACTGGGTCAAAATTGTGCATATTAGGCTCCAAAACATTGCAAACTGATAACGCTCAGGAAATCAGCAGTCTAATAAGGATAAAAATACGCCAGAAAATTTCTCTGAAACATTTGCGCAGGATTGAAACCAGACTAAGAGATCATGTGGGGCCAAGTGTTATTTATAAAATATTCACTGAACAAAGCTGGCTTTTTTTTTGTGATGAGATTTTACGCAATATTGAAAAGAAAATGAGTTTCACTTCTGTGAGAGAAT
This sequence comes from Chiloscyllium plagiosum, assembly GCF_004010195.1. Classification (NCBI taxonomy): domain Eukaryota; kingdom Metazoa; phylum Chordata; class Chondrichthyes; order Orectolobiformes; family Hemiscylliidae; genus Chiloscyllium; species Chiloscyllium plagiosum. The sequence continues at coordinate 6,116,844 of NC_057744.1, read as the reverse complement.
TTCCTTTTCAGACCAGTTGGGAGGGAGTCTATTCAATATACACTTGCACAGATCAATGATTCCACTTTCAGATCTGAAACACTAATCTGCCTTTAATAGAAATTATTCAAATAAATAACTTCTGGACAGACCAGGGTAAATACCTCTGTCTAAGTAAGTTCTTTAATTGGAAACTTATGAGCTTAGAGAAGATTACAGTGATTCAACCAAATGTAACTGCAGTATTTAGCCAAGTATAGAATCCTTACAATGTAGAAGCAAGCCATTCAGTCCATCAAGTCCACATCACCTCTTTGAAGAGCATCCTACCCTATCCCTGTAACCCTGCATTTCCCATGGCTCATATTATCTAACCTGCACGTCCATGGACACATCTATGGGCAATACAGCATGGTCAATCTACCAAAATGCACATCTTTAGACTGTGGGAGGAAACTCCCGCAGCCACGGGGAGAATGTGCAAACTCCACAGAGGCAGTCGCCCAAGGCTAGAATTGAACTGTCAGGAGCAATGCTAAGCACTGAGACACCATGCTGCCCTATCTCAGTCAATTCATTGTTGAGATCTATTCTCTGGGCTCCTGCAACATGCTGCCTCAGAAGACAATAGAGAGTGGACCTGCTCTACCATCCCAATTCCTACTTTCAGTCACACACCTTTAGACTTAATCCTCGATGTTTCATTGCGTGTCCTCCTGTCGCCAACTGCCCAGTTAAGCAGCTTTTAAACACATCAATAACATTTTTACAATTATTTAACAAATATCTTCAGTTATTTCTTCTTTATTTGACAGTGAGTATGCACCCCCTGTGTCAGTAGGTAACAGGTAGGTGAGAGTTATGCTAAGAACAATTTGTTTTGTGTTGTCCAATATTTTCATCGCTTGGACGGATTGCACTTGAATTGGAAGGGGACTAATATCCTGGCAGGAAGATTTACTAGAGTTGCTGAGGAGGATTTAAGTTAGCAAGGTGTGGGGGGGGGGGTGCCCAGGGAGACAGTGAGGAAAGAGATCAATCTGAGGCTGGTACAGTTGTGAAAAGAAGTGAAGAAAACAGTTAGGGCAGGCAGGGACAAAGAAGAGAACAAGTTCGGACTGATAAATTAAACTGCATTTATTTCAATGCAAGAGGCCTAACAGGGAAGGCAGATGAACTCAGAACATGGTTAGGAACACGGGACTGGGATATCATAGCAATTACAGAAACATGGCTCAGAGATGGACAGGATAGGCAGCTTAATGTTCCAGGATACAAATGCTACAGGAATGTCAGAAAGGGAGGCAAGAGAGGAGGGGGAGTGGCGTTTTGATAAGGCTGTGCTGAGGGAGGATATTCCCAGAAATACATCCAGGGAAGATATTTGGGTAGAAATGAGAAATAAGAAAGGGATGATCACCTGATAGGGATTGTATTATTGACCCTCTAATAGTCAGAAAGAAATTGAGAAACAAATTTGTAAGGAGATCTCAGTTATCTATAAGAATAATAGGGTGGTTATGGTAGGGGATTTTAACTTTCCAAACATAAACTGGGACTGCCATAGTGTTAAGCATTTAGATGGAGAGGAACTTGTTAAGTGTGTACAAGAAAGTTTTCTGATTCAGTATGTGGATGTACCTACTAGAGAAGGTGCAAAAATTGACCTACTCTTGGGAAATAAGGCAGAGCAGGTGACTGAGGCGTCAGTGGGGGAGCAGTTTGGGGCCAGTGACCATAATTCTATTGGTTTTAAAATAGTGATGGAAAAGGACAAAAGGACAGACCAGATCTAAAAGTTGAAGTTCTAACTTTGAGGAAGGCTAATTTTAATGCTATTAGGCAAGAACTTTCAAAAGTTGGAGGCAGATGTTCACAGGTAAAGGGATGGCTGGAAAATGGGAAGCCTTCAGAAATGAGATAACAAGAGTCCAGAAACAATATATTCCTGTTAGGATGAAAGAAAGGCTGGTAGGTATAGGGAATGCTGGATGGCTAAAGACAATGAGGGTTTGGTTAAGAAAAAGAAGGAAGCATATGACAGGTGTAGACAGGATAGATTGAGTGAATCCTTAGAAGAGTTAAAAGGCAGTAGGATTATATTTAAGAGGGAAATCAGGAGGGCAAAAAGGGACATGAGATAGCTTTGGCAAATAGAGTTAAGGAGAATCCAAAGGGTTTCATAAATAAATTAAAGACAAAAGGGTAGCGAGAGAGAGAATAGGGCCCCTCAAAGATTAGCAAGGCGACCTTTGTATGGAGCCACAGGAGATGGGGGAAATACTAAACAAGTATTTTGCATCAGTGTTTACTGTGGAGAAGGATATGGAAGATATAGAATGTAGAGAAATAGATGATGACATCTTGAAACATGCCCATATTACAGAGAAGGAAGTGCTGGATGTCGTAAAACACATAAAAGTGGATAAATCCCCAGGACCTGATCAGGTGTAACCTAGAAGTCAGTGGGAAGCTAGGGAAGTGATTGCTGGGCCTCTTGCTGAGATATTTGTATCATCAATAGTCACAGATGAGGTGCAGGAAGACTGGAGGTTGGCCAAAGTGGTGCCTCTATTTAAGAAAGGTGGTAAGGACAAGCCAGGGAACTATAGACCAATGAGCCTGATGTTGGTGGTGGGCAAGTTAGTGGAGGGAATCCAGAGGGGCAGTATATACATGCATTTGGAAAGACAAGGACTGATTAGGGACAGTCAGCATGACTTTGTATGTGGGAAATCATATTTCACAAATCTGATTGAGTATTTGGAAGAATTAACAAAGAGGTTTGATGAGGGCAGAGCAGTGGATGTGGTCGAAATGGACTTCAGCAAGGCTTTGACAAGGTTCCCCGTGGGAGACTGATTCGCAATGTTAGATCTTATGGAATACAGGAGAACTAGCCATTTGGATACAGAACTGGCTCAAAGGTAGAAGACTGAGGGTGTTGATGGAGGGTTGTTTTTCAGACTGGAGGCTTGTGACCAGTGGAGTGCCACAAGGATCGGGTGCTGGGCCCTCTACTTTTTGTCATTTACATAAATGTTTTGGATGTGAGCATAGGAGGTACAGTTAGTAAGTTTGCAGATGACACCAAAATTGGAGGTGTAGTGGACAATGAAGAAGGTTACCTCGGATTACAACAGTATCTTGATCAGATGGACCAATGGGCTAAGGACTGGCAGATCGAGTTTAATTTAGACAAATGCGAGGTGCTGCATTTTGGGAAAGCAAATCTTGGCAAGACTGATACATTTAATGGTAAGGTCCTAGGAAGTGTTGCTGAATAAAGAGGCCTTGGAGTGCAGGTTCATAGTTCCATGAAAGTAGAGTCAAAGATAGATAGGATAGTGAAGAAGGTGTTTGATATGCTTTCCTTTCCTGGTCAGACTATTGAGTACAGGAGTTGGTAGGTCATGTTGCAGTTGTACAGGACATCGGTTAGGCTACTTTTGGAATATTGCATGCAATTCTGGTCTCCTTCCAATCGGAAGGATGTTGTGAAACTTGAAAGGGTTCAGAAAAGATTTACAAGGATGTTGCCAGGGTTGGAGGATTTGAGCTATAGGGAGAGGCTGAATAGACTTGGGCTGTTTTCCTTGGAGCATTGGAGGCTGTGGGGTGACCTCATAAAAGTTTATAAAATCATGAGGGGAATGGTTACGGTAAATAGACAAGGTCTTTTTCCTGGGGTGGGGGAGACCAGAACTAGAGAGCATAGGTTTAGGGTGAAAGGGGAAAGATATAAAAGAGACCCAAGAGGCAACTTTTTCATGCAGAGGGTGGCACGTGTATGGAATGGGCTGCCAGAGGAAGTGGTGGAGGCTGGTACAATTGCAACATTTAAGAGGCATTTGGATGGGTATATGAATAGGAAGGGTTTGGAGGGATATGGGCCAGGTGCTGACAGGTGGGACTAGATTGGGTTGGGATATCTGGTTGGCATGGACGAGTTGGACCAAAGGGTCTGTTTCCATGCTGTACATCTCTATTACCCCATGACTTACCACATTTTGCAAGTTTGTCATTGACTTGTAGTGAATTGAAACTCTTTATGAGGTGAGAGATTATAATTCAGTGGACATTCGAAAAATGTCTTGAGGAACACTTGTTGCACACAATCGCCTCAACCAGTTTCAATCACCTATAAGGATCAAAGAAGTTTACAGTCAGTGAAGGACTTTAGACGTGCAGTTACTGTTAGAATGTACAAACTGCAACAGCCAATTGGAACACAGCAAACTCTCCCAAACAGCAGCACGGTAATAATTGGATAATTCATTTTTGTGATGTCGATTGAGAGATAAATATTTACTAGGGCACTGACAATGTCTCACCTGCCCTGCCGTAAAACAATGTCAGTCAGATGGGGTCTTACTTTAACATCTTGTCCAAAATAGGGCATGTTTGACCCCTCAGTACTGGACTGAACTGTCTCCCTGAAATTTTTTGTGCTAACTACAACCTAAGATACCAAAACTTGCATAAAATGAGTCAGCAATGTTGTTAGATTGTGCAGAAACATAGAAACTCGGAGCTGGAATAGGCCGTTGGGCCCTTCAAACTGCTGTGCCATTCAATACGATCATAACTGATACTTAAGCTTAATACTCCCACTTTACCTCCATACTCTTTGATACCTTTAATATTTTAAAAAAGTGTATCAGTCTCCTTCTTGGACATGCTCAATGACCCAGTCTGCACATCCTCCATCACCACATTCTACAGGCTGACCACTCTCTCGGTGAGAAAATGTTTCCCCATCTCAGTCCTAAATGGTTTACCCTGTATCCTGAGACCTTGTCTCCTGCTTTTAGACTCTTCAACTGGGGAAACGTCGATTCTGTGCAGCCCTGTTAGAATTTTATATGTTTTGATTAGATCCCCTTTTGTTCTTCTCAACTGTAATGAATGCGGATCCAATCGAACCTGTCTTTCCTCATACAGCAGTGCTGCCATCTCTGGTTTTAGACAACAGAACCTTTGCTGCACTCTCTCTATGGAAGTAATATTTAGAATGTTATATTGACTGAAAGTGTTTTGATTGCTTTGTCCTTAATGCACTTCTTTCTGATTGGTTCAGGTTAAACCATTGCTGACTAAATGTGTTCACAGTGCCCTGAATCAGCTTTTGCCTGGTTTGGCTTCATTCCACCTAAAACATGGAAGACTAATGACAGCCTGTGGTGAAATAATTACATGCATGAGTGTTTCTTACTGTCCTTTTAGTGCAATTTATCAGTAGCTACAAGACAAAAGACGTCGCATTTATACAGCACCTACCATAACCTTAAGATGTCCCAAAGCGCTTTACAGCTAATTAAGCATTTTTGAAGTGTAGTCACTGTTGGAATGTGGAAAATGCAGCTGCTAATTTGCACGTAATCTATTTAAGGAATGCAGGGGCATGGATAAAATAAGAACTTGCTACTCTTCTTTGGAATAGTGTTGCAGAGACAGTTATTTAAGAGGTCGGACATGGCTTAAGTTTAATGTTTTGTTGGAAATACGCAACTCCAATAATGGAGCACTTCCTCAGTGCTACACTGGAAACTGAACATAAGATTTGTGCTCAAGCCCATGGAGTGGGACTCTCACACCTAACTCTCTGACTCCAGGTGAGATTGCCACCCACTGAACAGCCTACACATGTCGCAAATGTCTATGTTTGTATCAGACTCACGGAACAGGTGCTCGTGTTGGCTGGAGATCAACTGAACTAACAGGATGACAGCCAGCACACACTCCAACAGGTTAGGCACAGAAAATCAGACAGAGCGCTATGTTGGGAATGATGTACAAGCTTAGGCACATGTAACTGAGGCACTTGTAAACTAATTACTTAGCACTGAAAAACAAAAATGAGAGAGTGACAAGAATGCAAAACGCTTGATTCCGTTTAAAATAAACGCGTGGCTGCTATTTCTGAGAGATTTTGATGTATCAACAACATCCAAAAATAAAGACTTTCATCTTGGTTTCATAATTGTAATATTTATCTGCTGCAGAAATGTTAAAGTCTCCTGAATCCATGTTGATAGAGGGTTGGAGCAAATTTTATAAGCACTGATGATCCATCTGTTCCTTGGTATATATTCATTTGCAATTTCTGTGCTGTTAGTGTTCATTTTGCCTATCCTGTGTGATAATGCATTAATTTGATTTGATTTGATTTATTATTGTCACATGTATCTAGGTATAGTAAAAAATGTTGTTTTGTGTGCAGTATGGGCAGATCATGCTATTCAAAGTGCATTAGGGTATTAGAACAGAGCAAGGAATACAATGTTACAGCTGCAGAGAAGGCGCACAGACAGCAAGATAAACTTTAAATTTAAAATTGGACAGGTCCATTCAGAAGTCTAATAACAGCGGGGAAGAAGCTGTTCTTGATTCTGTCGGTACATATGTTTAAGCTTTTGTACCTATTGCCTGACAGAAGAGGTTGGAAAAGAGCAGGAAGGCAGCAGGAGGTTTAGATGGAGTCAATGGCTGGAAGGTTGGCTTACATGATGGAAATGTAGCCAATGGGCTTGTATCAGGACACCACATTCTTAACTATTACCAACATTAACACCCAACTCCTGCTCCAGCCCTAAGCACAAAACTCCAAGCTGCTCTCAGGTGTAGTGCTGAGCAGGTGCTGCACTGTAATGTGAAGGAAGGCAGGAAAGATATCTCCAGTACCTTGACCAATATCTATTTCTCAATCAATATCGCAAATAATCTGTCTGTTATTAAAGCTGTCTGGTCCTTATCATAATGCTGGTTGGAAGAATTTGCTTTCTACATTTCAACAGGGATTACACTTCAAATGTAATTCATTCACTCTGGAGCACTTGACTCCCTCTGGAGGTTGAAATCAGTCCATGAAATCATGTGGACCAAGTGTTATCCATAAAGACACTTACTTACTGTTTGTCTGATTAAAGTCTGTCATTGGAAAAACAGCTTTATTTTGTCACATGTCAGTGACAGAGACGGATCAGCAGTATATTTCCAAATCAGGTTATTGAATGGTTTGGGGAAAGGAGGACATGTAACCAAATATCCAACTGCCCGTGTCCTTTTGAAAGTAGAGGCCAGGTTGATGCCTGGACAGGTGCAGCTCTACAACATTCAAGAAGCTTAATATCATCCAGGTCAAAGCAGCCTGCTTGATTGGCACCACATCCACAAACATCCAGTTTCCCTTAAGGCATATGGGTCTATCTACATTACATGGACTGCATTGGTTAAAGAAGGCAACTCACCACCTTCTCAGGGCAACAAGGGATAGGCAATAAATGATGACCTAGCCAGTGACGTCCACATTCCATGAATGAATAAACAAATGTGGCATTCAGTGAGCACATTGGAGAACATTGGTTTGAATAAGTTAGTGTTGTTCATTCCTTGTATAAATCAGCTGCTTTTCAGAAGAGTTGTTATGCCAAAACCCCCAATCTAACCTATCGCATGAATGTAAATGGTGTCATTGCATATCTTCGTGGAGGAGGTGAGTTATCCAATATGTGCTTATCAGTCAGCATCTTCCAAAGCAGACTAATTGGTCATTCACACTCATCTCTTTGATGTGCACAGATTTGCAGCCTTGGTGAGAGGTAAGGAGGGATTGGAACTGAATCAAAGTCATATACAGAGGAACCTCGATTATCCGAATACCAAATATCCAAACATCGGATTATCCGAAGGAGATCTCGAGGTCCCGATGGAAACATTACATCAAAGACCTGTTTCCAACAGTGATCATGTCTTTTGTTTACAATGATTGAACAGGCACTGTCTCCAAATGACTGACCTCCCACCCTCTCTCTCCCCACACTTTCCCTGGAGTTCTACACAGGGATGTACCCTAAACCCCCCTTCACCACATAGTCCCTCTAACATTGTCCTGTACAGGTGGAACCTGTCAAAAAAAGGTTATGTGTGTGGCTGTGGCTGCGTGTGTGTGTTTGTGCTATTTGGAGACTTACCCTACAAAGGCAACTGCAGCAGTAGCATCTTGTTGTTGGTCTAGAGTCTGGTTGTCCCACATGCTGTTGGGGGCGGAGGTGGTGTTGGGGGCGGGGAGGTGTTGCACGCGGTTGGGGTCAGAGGGGCGGTGTCAGACGGCATCAGGGCGGGGGAGGGCGGTGTTGGAGGCGGAGCCTCACATGCTGTGTGCTGCTGCTAGTCTCCTGAACGGGGATTCTGGATCAGTGATGCTGGAAGAGCACAGCAATTCAGGCAGCATCCGACGAGCAGCAAAAGGGGAGCAGAGTTTAAAAAATCCGCGCCCCAGAGGGAAGGCATTTAATCGATTAACCGAATAATCGATTATCCGAACAAAATATTGCACGCCCATCACGTTCGGATAATCGAGGTTCCCCTGTACAGGAGAACCTTGATTATCCGAACATCAGATATCAGAATTTCGGATTATCCGAACAACATCTCAACGTCCTGTAAAAATGGCATTAGGCAACTCGGCATTCAGTCATCAGTTAAACGGCATTATGGTGTGCATTGCCTGATAAATGGGAAATGTTCGGATAACTGGCACTCATAAATTACCGCTTGCTTCTGGTTATCCAAACGATCAATTATCCAAACAAAATACTCTCTCTCTGTCTCGTTCAGATAATTGAGGTTCTACTTAATGTCCTTCATTCTCATAGGCAGAGGAAGAAGCTATAATGCCAGATAAAGCAATAATTCTGATGCAGCCATAAGTGCAGAGAAGATAAGCTTTGACCAGTTCTACTAACAAGGAGAAGAAAGATGTTAGCAAAATGGAATGTTTATTGTTGAGATTATGATCCTCACTGAACAGATAGTGACGAACACTACCCTCAGTACACACTTGTTGACCAGATTAGACTTACACCCACATGTGACCAATATGCTTACTCAAAACGTAATGTAATTTTGATTGGTTCAAAGATAATGTTTTGCTTCAGTTGTATTTCCAACATTTTCTTACTTACATTTCATAAGGAATAAGAAATAGGAGCATTAGTAGGAATTACAACCCATTGAGTCTTCTTTCCCACCCAAGAACAGCAATGAAAGTATTATTGCTGATTAAAAAGAGACATATTGTCAAAGAGTTTCATCTAGGATTCATCAGGACAGAAGCAAAAATACCAAATTTCAAAAAGAAAAATCATTTATATGGCACACTGATTAGTTGACCAAGTTGACTCTTATTAGTCAAGGATAATACACCATGGAATAATAAAACTTCAATTTATCATTCCTGCCTTGTCTCTGGAACCATTGATCCCTCATGGATTCTTAAACTCTCCATTATTGTTTCCCATGATTTCACTGAACTCCTTCTCCCTAGCTGTAGAACATAAGACCTTTTGGAATTTAAAAGGGTCATTTGGACAAATAATCTTGTTCCATTTTACTTGGTGAGCTCATCCTGTCGCAATGGTTCTTAACGTCTTGGAATATCCAAAGGTCATGATGGCTGCTGTATAAATGCAAAGTCTTATGTTTGCTTTCTTCCTTCTTTCTTTTTTCATTATTTTCTCATTTCCACCGATTTATGCTATTAAATTTGAGGAATTTCTCATATAGCAAATTCCACAATTTTACTTCAATTTGATTAAAAATATTCACCTACTTCTCATTCTGATTATACCATGTCTGTTTGTTGTATTCTGTACGTTAAGAAATGACACTTTGGTGTCATAGAAAATAAAGAATCTGACACATAAGCCTCTTCCAGTCGAAGTTCTCATCATTTCTTTTTTCCTTGGTTGAATCTGGTTCATTCAGACTTATAAGTAATATAATTAGTTTCTTGGAGACATTGATGATTAATTTACCCCACTGTCACTGCAATATCTAAATCTAATTTTGACAAGCACTGATGCAAAGCATCATAATAATTTATGAACAAACATGTTAAAATAAAGCACTTTTGAAATAAAGTTAGAAACTTTGGAAACAAAGCGATAGGTTAATACTTATTGATTTAATCTGATAAAAGAATAGGAATCTAGAACTGGAGAAAGGAATTTCCACTGCATGACAATCCCTACAAGTCCATGGGGAATCACTAATTAATCTTCTCGTTGAGTATGAATTCCTTTGGTAAAAGGCAACGACCTGTCCAGCTGTAGCTCATCACCGCAGCCCAATGTGTGATGCAGTGGTAGTGTCCCTATCTCTGATACAGGAGGCTTGGGTTCAAGTCCTACCTACTCCAGAGATGTGTGATAGCATCACTGAACTGGTTCATTAGAAAATTATCTATGACTGCTCACCTTGTTTTTTTTTAATGAGTTGCACTGGCTAATGGATAAGGTGTATGTTTTGTGAAGTTAACAGAGATTGTAGGTTTGAGTTCTGCTCCTTCAGGACAGCAAAAAGGGGACATAAGATAGCTTTGGCAGATAGAGTTAAGGAGAATCCAAAGGGTTTTTACAAATACATTAAGGACAAGAGGATAACTAGGGAGAGAATAGGCCCCCTCAAAGATCAGCAAGGTGACGTTTGTGTGGAGCCACAGGAGATGGAGGAGATATTAAACAAGTATTTTGCAACAGTAATTACTGTAGAAAAGGACATGGAGGATATAGAATGTAGGGAAATAGATGGTGACATCTTGAAAAATGTCCATATTACAGAGGAGGAAGTGTTGGATGGCGTGAAACGCATAAGAGTGGATAAACCCCCAGGTCCTGATTTGGTGTACCATAGAACTCTGTGGGAAGCTAGGGAAATGATTGCTGGGCCTCTTGCTGAGATTTTGTATCATCGATAGTCACAGGTGAGGTGCCGGAAGACTGGGGGTTGGCTAAGATGATGCTACTGTTTAAGAAGGGTGGTAAGGACAAGCCAGGGAACTATAGACCAGTGAGCCTGACATCTGTGAAGGGTAGGTTGCTGGTGGGAATCCTGAAGGACAGGATGTACATGTATTTGGAAAGGCAAAGTCTGATTAGGGATAGTCAGTATGGCTTTTTGTGTGGGAAGCTGAAAATGTGTTGCTGGAACAGCGCAGCAGGTCAGGCAGCATAGAGGGAACAGGAGAATCGACGTTTCGGGCATAAGCCCTTCTTTTTTGTGTGGGAAATCATGTCTCACAAACTTGACTGAATTTTTTGAGGAAGTAACAAAGAGGATTGATGAGGGCAGAGTGGTAGACATGATCTATATGGACTTCAGTAAGGCATTCAACAAAGTTCCCCATGGGAGACTGGTTAGCAAGATTAGATCTCATGGAATACAGGGAAAACTAGCCATTTGGATACAAAACTGGCTCAAAGGTAGAAAACAGAGGGTGGTGGTGGAGGGTTGATTTTCAGACTGGAGGCCTATGACCAGTGGAGTGCTATAAGCAACGGTACAGTGTCCATTACTTTTCATCATCTATATAAATGATTTGGATGCGAGCATAAGAGGTATAGTTATTAAGTTTGCAGACAACACCAAAATTGGAGGTGTAATGGACAGCGAAAAGGGTTACCTCAGATTACAACAGGATCTTGACCAGATGTGTCAATGTGGTGAGAAGTGGCAGATGGAGTTTAATTCAGATAAATGCGAGATGCTGCATTTTGGGAAAGCAAGTCTTAGCAGGACATATACACTTAATGATAAGGTCCTAGGGAGTGTTGCTGAACAAAGAGACCTTGGAGTGCAGGCCCATAGTGCCTTGAAAGTGGAGTCGCAGGTAGATAGGATAGCAAAAAAGACGTTTGGTATGCTTTCCTGTATTGGTCAGAGTATTGAGTTGGGAGGTCATGTTGCGGCTGTATAGGACATTGGTTAGACCACTGTTGGAATATTGCGTGCAATTCTGGTCTCCTTCCTATCGGAAAGATGTTGTGAAACTTGAAAGGGTTCAGAAAAGATTTACAAGGATGTTGCCAGGGTTGGAGGATTTGAGCTATAGGGAGAGGCTGAACAGCTGGGGCTGTTTTCCCTGGAGCGTCGGAGGCTGAGGAATGACCTTGTAGAGGTTCATAAAATCATGAGGGACATGGATAGGGTAAATAGACAAAGTCTTTTCCTTGGGGTCGGGGAGTCCAGAACTTGAGGGCATAGGTTTAGGGTGAGAGGTGAAAGATATAAAAGAGACCTAAGGGGGAACGTTTTCACACAGAGGGTGGTACGTGTACGGAATGAGCTGCCAGAAGAAATGGAGGAGGCTAGTACGATTGCAACATTTCAAAGGCATTTGGTTGGTTATATGAATAGGAAGGGCTTGGAAAGAAACGAGCTGGGTGCTGGCAGGAGGGACTAGATTGGGTTGGGATTTCTGGTCGGTATGGACAAGTTGGACCAAAGGATCTGTTTCTGTGCTGTACACCTATATGACATTATTAAACAAACCTAACCAACTGCCCTGCTGCTAGGATGAAACATGTTCTGCTTGAGAGTGAGGTGGGCACTATGGGGAAATATGGTGTTTTCTCCCCCTCTAATTCCATTTTGATTTAACTCCTTCCCTCTCTCCGTACTAATGGTTTTGCATTGCCCATAATGGACTTTGCATGTAAAGATATAATTGGCTACAACGGTGTTTTTACAGGTGGTGGATCGGAGTTAAAACAGAATGCAAAAACAAAGTCACTGTGCTTTGGCGGTGGGAAGGTTGCTGAGTTATGCGTAATAGCACTTTGGAGTATGAAGAGAAAAAAAACAGACCCAACGGGGTATAAAGAAAAAGAACAGTAAAAGAAAAAACAAAGCTCGAGACTGGACTGCAGTGGTGCAGTGCTGGTGTTTCTGCTGCTGAACCAATAGTTTGTTGGTTCAAATCCCACCTCCTCCAGAGGTATATGATAACATCTCTGAACAGTTTGATTAGAAGCTATAACCTCGACATGGATGATTTCTGGTGGTAGCTAAACAAAACAAAAGAAGTGTTGTGATATTGTGGGAAAGTTGCTCAGCTGTGTGTGATAGGACTTACATGGAACATTACAGGGCAGTACAGGCTGTTCGGCCCTCGATGTTGTACCGACCTGTGGAACCAATCTGAAGGCTATCTGACCTACACTATTCCATTCTCACCCATATGCCTATCCAATGACCATTTAAATGCCCTTAAAGTTGGCAAGTCTACTACTGAGTCTATTACTGACTACTTCTGGGTATATAAAAGTTATATAAAGCAGACCCACTGCATTGAACTTAAAGTGTTTTTATTATGAATATTGAATTAGCCACACGAGTGATTTGTTGGTGGTGGTTAGTATTTAAAAATAAAAGAAAAATCACAGTGATTTGGAGATGGGAAAAAAATAACATTTGGTTGTATATGATAGCATTTTAAAAAAACAGGCCTAAGAATGAATCTACAGAACTGAGTTAGTCTGTTAATGTTCTGCCACATGTTGGAAGGGGACATGTTACTTTTTATCTCATTTTTTACCTATCAGTTCCCCATTCACTTAGAAATCTGCACTCCCTAAACACTCATGACCATGTGTGAAATTTGACGTTTGGCCAAATTTCATCCAAACGTCATCTACAAGTTCGTTGATGACATCATTGATGGCTGCATTTCAAACAATGAAGAGACAGAATACAGGAAAGAGATAGGGTGCTTGGTGGCATGGTGAAAAGATAACAATCTCTCCCTCAACATCAGCAAAGCTAAAGAGCTGATCATTAGTTTCAGGAAGCAAGGAGGAGAGTACATCCCTGTCCACGTCAATGATACTGAGGTGGAGATGGTCGAGAGCATCAAGTTTCTAAGTATGACAATCACCAACAATCTGTCCTGGACCAAGCACACTGATGAATTGGTCAAAAAAGCACAACAACACCTCTACTTTCTCAGAAAGCTAAAGAAATTTGGCATGTCCAAAGAACTCTCACCAACTTTCATAGATGCACCATAGAAAGCATTCCATCCGGATGCATTATGGCTTGGTATGACAACTGCTCTGCCCAGGACTGTAAGGACCTACAGAGAGTTGTGAACACAGCCCAGTCCATCAGGCAAGCCAACCTTCCATCCATTGACTCCATCTATACTTCCTGCTACCTTGGAAAAGCAGCCAACATCATCAAAGATCCGTCCCACTCTGGTCATCATCTTCTTCAATCTCATTTGGCAGGCAGAAGATAAAAAAGCTTAAACACATACCAACAGGTTCAAGAACAGCTTCTCCCCACTGTTATTAGACTTCTGAGTGGACCTCTCAAATTTCAAATCTAATGTTGATCTTGCTTTTTGTGCACTTTCTTGCAGCCGTAACTTGTATTCCTTGCTCCGTTCAAACACCCTATGAAACTTGTGTGGTATGATCTGCCTATACTGCACATAAAACAAAACTTTTCACTGCACCTGGGTACATGTGACAACAATAAATGAAATCAAATCAAAACTCAAATCCTGGTGGAATGCATCAGTCAAATTCATATCCATTGTATTTAGAAATTTAAACATTTTCAGCTCTAAAGTGGTGAAACTGTCCTCTGTATTATGTGTTATGGTACCAGCTGATGGTAACATGTGGGCAAGTCAGATCGCAGGGAAAAAAACCTGGCTTAATAGATCATACGTTTAAGTTTTGTAGTTTGGTTGCCATGGCAGTTATTGAATATATTCAAATGAGATTGTTGGAGTTCTTTAATAAAAGAACACAAGTTGAATAAACAAAAGAAAGAAGTCTAATAATGCTATCAATAATTTGAAAATATCTAAATTTGGACAATAAAACAGAGTTTCAACTTTTCCCAGTTTATCTTTCTCAGATACTCAATCCTATTTTAAGTCTTTAGTATTAGCTAATTGATTGTTTCCAGTTTTCATTCTGGGCCTGCTGAAAGAGTTTTAAAACTTCTTTCTAGTTTCGATAGCCTGAACCTCCTTTCAGTCCTAACGTCTAAAGGTCTCTACAAGCTCACACAGCCTGGAGGTGATACAAACCTCACTAATTGCCCTGCTACTCGGCTGAAACCTATTCCTCTGCTAACATGAAGTGAAACCTGATTTTCTTTCTGAACTGAACTCTAACAACGTTAGAATCCCATGATCCTTTGCTTCTCTGTATTTCATAAATTCAGAAGAGTAAACATTTCATGAATTAACACTATGGTATCTGGCTAGACACTTATTCAGGCAAAGAGTCCTGCAAATGCTGGAGATTAGAGTCAAGTCTAGTGCTGGAAAAGCACAGCAGGTCAGGCTGCATCCGAGGAGCAGGAAAATTGACATTTCAGGCAAATTCCTGGCTTTTTCCCAAAATGTTGATTTTCCTGTTCCTCGGATGCTGCCTGACCTGCTGTGATTTCCAGCATTTGTTGTTTTCCCTTCAGCGATCATATTGATCTATTAATGATGAACATAAACCCATTTCAAATTATTAGACTAGGGTTAAAAATCAAGAATGAAAATGTTTGATGTCCAGATGTAATAAAGCTGAATAATGTATACTGTTATCATTTGGGAATTTAGATTATTAAAGTAAAGGTAAAATAGATGTGTGGTTTCAGTCCAGCCAAGATTCTGCATAAGTGGTTAAAACGCTATCAGGAAAAGTGATCTAAAAACATCATTTTCAAAAGATCATGTGAACGAGTAGGTCAGGAGTGTGGCACTGGAAAAAGCACAGCAGGTCAGGCAGCATCCGAGGAGTAAGAGAGTTGACATTTCAGGCAAAACACTTTACAAGGTTAGGGTCCTCATGAAAAGGTCATGCCTGAAACGTCGACTTTCTTGCTTCTCAGATGTTGCCTGATTTGCAATGCTTTTACCAGTGCCACACTTTATCGACTCTCTATGGAGAGAGAGCAAGCTAACATTTCAAGTCTCGATGACTCTTCTTCAGCGCTAACATGAAATGCGGAGGGGTAGTATTTATGCAATAGTGGTGGGGTGGTGGTTGGAGTACCGGGGGAGAAAGGGTGCTGACAGTGCAGATTAAGTGATTGGAATGTGAGAATGGCAGAACAATGGTGTGTCTAACTGCCAGACTGGAAAGAACAGATGTTCCCTTTGGGGTTGGGGTGGACAGAGGATGTAACAAGGAAATCTAAAAGAAAGGGAAGGAATGGGTTCATTATTTGAAGGTGTTGAACTTAATATTGAGCCCAGAAGGTTGTAAAGTTTGAAGATGGGATCTTGCTCCTCCAGTTTGTGCTGTGATTCATTCAACTATTGCATAAATGCTGCCCACTCCACATTTCACTTCACCTCTGATAAAGAGTCATCTAGACTTGAAACGTTAGCTTCTTCTCTCTCCATGAATGCTGCCTGACCAACTGTGATCTCCAGCACTTTTTGTTTCCAGTACAGATTCCAGCATCTGCACTAATTTGCTCCTACATTGCTCACTGAAGTGTTGGTACACAAGATTAGAGTAGGTGTTTCTTCCCCGACGGCCACAGATATTTATGTTTCCATTGTTTACAATAAAGTCCAGAGTTTCTTATTCTTTGGTTCAGAGAAAAAAAAATCGCTCTGTTCCCTTCTTGAGTGTCAATTTAGAACTGATCCATACTTTAGTTTTTTCAGTATTGCCCCTAAGTCCTAACTACTCAAACTTCACACACACTCACTCACACACAATGGTGATATTAGTACTAACACTCATATATATAGTTACATGTACCTTACATAAAACTTACATCAGAGTCTTCTTTTTTTAAACAAAGATCAACCTTCTGTAAAGAATTGCATCTGAGAGATGATACTGCATGGCACTGATGTATAACTAATAACTAATGGGTTTGAATGAAATGACTATAATTGCTTTAATATGAGTTTTAAGCCATTAAGTTTTGCACTTAAACATTTTTATGTCTTTTCAACATCTTAAATATTTTGTGTGAAGCAAGTGTCAGAATGGGGTCATTAGTGAGATGGATCAGAGTAGGTACTTATCTCAATTATAAACTCAGCACCTTCAGTGATTTGCCTCCGAGATAAACTATGCTGATTCGGTTCCTTTCACAGTCATGAATGAATGTCAGCTTGGAAACCAATCATTGCAGCTGGAGATCCTGCTTCATCCATCTACTGTTGACCATCTTCCAGTGATAGGTTATAAAGTGATAGTGACAGAAGCCCATTTTGGTCAAAAAAGGTGGCACTGGAAAAGCACAGCAGGTCCAGGAGCATCCGAGGACCGGGGGAGGGGGGCGGGGGGGCGGGTGGGGGGGGGGAGCGGTTGACATTTCAGACACATGCCCTTTATCAGGAGGAGCTTATTCAGGGCACATTCCTGATGAAAGGCTTATGCCCAAATTGTCAACTCTCCTGCTCCTTGAATGCTGCCTGACCAGCTGTGCTTTTTCAGCACCACACTTTTCAACTCGGATCTCCAGCATCCACAGTCCTCACTTTCTCCTAGCGTGTCCATTTTGTTTTTTTCTTGTTCATCTTTGGGATTGCTGGCAAAGCTGTAACTTACTGCCTGTCCTTATTGCCCTTGAGAGGAAGAAGGTGAGCCACCTTAATAAGTACAGCTGAATGACTTGCACTACTTAGTTAGCTGGACGATTGGTTTGCAAAGCAGCTTGGTGCCAACAGCATGGGTTTAATTCCCATCACCAGCTGAAGTTACCATCAAGGACTCTCCTTCTCAACCTCTCCCCTCACCGGAGGTATGGCAGCCCTCATGTTAAACCCCCACAGTTGACAACAAGAGAGCTGCCCTTTGGTCTGGTAAGCCAATGGTGACACAACAACATTTCAGAGGGTAGTTAAAAGTCAACCACATCACTCATGCAGGTCACATTTGACAAGACCAAAGAGTAGTGGGTATCTCCCCTGAATGGTCTTAGTGAACCATGTGGACTTTTAAAATAATCCAATTACTTTACGGCCTACATAACAGAGACTTTTTGTTTCAGTAATCCTGAAGTATGTAATGACTCAATTCTAATTCACTAGTTACTTTGGTTGGATTTATTTTATTAAACAAATTACAAAACAGTTTATAAAAAAACATTTACAGCTGTACACAAGAGACAGCAATTTTACAAGGGAGAGGAGCAGCAAAGCCAGGCCCAACCATTCAACCATTTTACAGGGAGATGAGGACAAACCTCAAATCCCAGTTCCACATATGACAAGACAGTGACAATGACATTTGTACATTAGACAATACTGTTACATACAAAAGTGCAGACAATACAGACGCAGCAAGCCCCCGTCCCTCCCACCTTCCGACCACTCTAAGGCAGCCTGCCCCTACCCACCTTGCAGCTCTCGGTCCACTCTATGCCCCTTCAGACCGCCCTGACACTCCTTTCGACCACCTCTAGGACAGCCCGCCCCGGTACCTGCCCGGGGTCACAGCGGTCAGGACGGCCTACCCACCTTCCGGCTTCACTAACCACCCTCGGCACCTTTCGACCACCTCTGGGGCAGCCCGCCCCGGTACCTCCCAGGGTGATAGCACTGAGGACGGCTACCTGCCTTCTGACTCTTGGTCTGCCCCAACATACCATTGGGCTCTCACCCATCCCAATGTGCCATCCGGCCAGTGGGCTATCTTGGCACACCTTCCAGCCGCCTCTAGGACAGCCTGTCCCCTTCCCTTGGTTGGAATTGAACTCCTGTCTGCAGCTCATTTGTCCATAGCTCTAGATTACCATTATGCTACTGTATATCATTTGATACTGTCCAAAGTGTTGTGCACGTCATGGGGATACATAAGGAAAGGAGAAAAGCACTGAGAACTCAGCAAATAAACAATTAAGAAAGAATAAAATATCTCCCACACAGTTCACTGAATAACAAAAAAAATCCAGTGTGATGTGGGAGAATGGAAGTGTACATCTTTTCTTTGCTCAAAAACTGCATGCATTCATGTAGAACTCTAAGCTCAAAAACTGCATGAATTTATGTAAAACTCTGTTATCTCACTTTTTAGATTAGAATCAATCTAAACATCATGGCATAGACAGAGAACACAGGGGGC
>NC_057744.1:6043837-6096926 GCF_004010195.1 Chiloscyllium plagiosum | reverse complement strand
GGAAAGATGTTGTCAAACTTGAAAGGGTTCAGAAAAGATTTACAAGGATGTTGCCAGGGTTGGAGGATTTGAGATATAGGGAGAGGCTGAACAGGCTGGGGCTGTTTTCCCTGGAGCGCAGAGGCTGAGGGTGACCTTATAGAGGTTTACAACGTTATGAGGGGCATGGATAGGATAAATAGGCAAAGGGGTCGGGGAGTCCAGAACTAGAGGGCCTAGGTTTAGGGTGAGAGGGGAAAGATATAAAAGAGACCTAAGGGTCAACTTTTTCACACAGAGGGTGGTACGTGCATGGAATGAGCTGCCAGAGGATGTGGTGGAGGCTGGTACAATTGCAACATTTAAGAGGCATTTGGATGGGTATATGAATAGGAAGGGTTTGGAGGGATATGGGCCAGGTGCTGGCAGGTGGGACTAGATTGGGTTGGGATATCTGGATGGCATGGACTGGTTGGACTGAAGGGTCTGTTTCCATTCTGTTCATCTCTCTGACTCTATGACTGGTTGGGCCGAAGGGCCTGTTTCCGCACTGTAGAGAATCTAATCTAATCTAAACACTGGGGCAGGGTTAATGATCTGTAATAAAAGTTGGAAATATGATCATAAGAAATTGGAGCCAGGAGCAGGTAAAGAAAGGTGATCACACTGGAATAAATTAGGAAAATAAATTGGTCCAAGCTGCCTTCAACTGATACAAACTCATAATTAGGATGTTAAAACCACTTGTTCTGTAATATCTTTATTTAAAAGTAAAATTATCCTTTGTCTGCAGAGATGTAGTCTTAACTACATTTCAGCTAGACTTTGATGGTGCTTTTCAGAAGGGGTGCACCTGGTTATGAAATGAAAAGACAATGAATACGTTTCGGAATACAAAATAAGTGCATATAAATGAAGTGTGTCCTTTTGAAGGTTTCTTTTACTCTGCCAGAGGCATAATGGACAGGAAGACATAAGCAGACAGTCTAAAATATAATTAATGTTTCTGCACCACTATGCCATCAACTCCCTGTCCAGACTTTCTGTACATTACTGTCATATTTACTGACTTGTCATTGTACTGGGTTTCACCTTCAGGATCTTTCTTTTAAAATTCAAATACAAATCCAACAGTTCAGAAGGATATAAGTTACAGACTGGAGAAGCTTTCTTTTTTTCCTAAGAACAGAGAAGGCTCAGAGGAGAGTTGTATTTAAAACAAGAATAAGTTTGGCTACAGGAAAAAAGGAGAACATATTTCAATGGCTTAGCATCGATATTGAGAGAGCACAGGTTTAAGTGATTGATAGATAAAGATTTAGTACAACGAACAAAGAAAATTTACAGCCCAGGAACAGGCCCTTCGGTCCTCCAAGCCTGAGCCAATCCAAATGTACTGTCTAAACCTGTCAGTCAATTCTTAAGCATCTGTATCCCTCTGCTCCCCACCTACTCATGCATTTATCCAGACGCATCTTAAATGAATCTACCGTGCCTGTCTCTACCACCTCTGCTGGCAACGTGTTCCAAATGCCCACCACCCTCTGTGTGAAGTACTGGCCACATGTATCCCCCTTAAACTTTGAAAGCGTGACCTCTTATTATTGAATCCTTCACCCTGGGAAAAAGCTTGATCTATCCACCCTGTCTATACCCTTCATGATTTTATAAACCTCAATCAGGTCCCCCCTCAATCTCCTTTTCTCTAATGAAAATAAACCTAACCTACTCAACCTCTCTTTATAGCTAGCACCTTCTATACTAGCCAACATCCTCGTAAACTTTCTCTGCACCCTCTCCAAAGCATCCACATCCTTTTGGTAATGTGGCGACCAGAACTGTACACAGTATTCTAAATGTGGTCGAACCAATGTCTTGTACAATGTTAAGATGACTTGCCAGCTCTTATACTCAACACCCCGTCCAATGAAGGCAAGCATACTATATGCCTTCTTGACCACTCTATCCACCTGTGCAGCAACCTTCAGGGTACAATGGACCTGCACTCCCAGATCTCTCTGCCCATCAACTTTTCCCAAGGCTCTTCCGTTCATTGTATAATTGTAGTAACCTTCAAAAGGGAGTTGGAAATTGAATAAGAGAAGTTATTGTACTGATATGAGAAAAGATTTGGGGAATTAGAACTAAGTTGATTGCTCTCTGAAAGAGAACTGATAGGATGGGCTGAATGGTCCTCCATGTTAAATTATTCTACAGTTTTGATTATCTTTTAGCATGTTTTGATGTCATTGGACTATTTATTGTAAGTGTCAGCCAAGTTTTTGTTTGAAGTCACAATACAGAGCTAAATACAAACTGTGTCATGCAATCACCTAGTAAAGTGAATGATGTCATTCCTTATTACTGGGGTCTCGAGAGCCCTGAAACTATCTCTAATCCTAACCCTAACCCTGACTCTGACCCTCATTCAATCTCCAGGAGGATCCAGTATTTGAAAATTAATCTGCATTGCACGGTCTGCAAGCAAAATATCAAAGGAACAGCACAGGGTGCGGTGAGGGAGAACCAAATTATATTATTTTATCTTATTTTTCATCTCAGTGATTAATAAATTTTGGATTTGGGTTTTTTTCTGAAGGTCAAAAACCTTCCAGTTCTGTAACAAAGAGTGCATTTGCATTCCAATTGGCCATAGGAAGGTGATAGACTGAGGATGAGCAACCAATCTTGGGACTGTAGAGGAAGTACAATGAGAAGAAATCGCCAGGAATATTTCCAACAAGAGCTGACAACCTTAGTTGCCTCATATGTGAATAGCTTATATGCATTGTGTGGAGATTTTCTAAACTTTTCCCTTTCCCAGACATCGCTGGGGTGGGGGCTTTACTTTTAGATCATATTACAGTTAAGCCTGAGGTAAAAGCAGAAGTTTATTGTTGTCTAGTTAAATTATAAACTCTCCAGATATATTGGCCCACATAAGTTGTCTAAGTGATCATTCGGGTGTGCCTCTCCATAAAGCATTCACATAACGTTATCTCAAAGCCAGTTCCAATATGGATACAGTAGTGATTGGAACCAGGGCCAGGTGGATTTCACTGTCTATGAGATCGTTGACTGGGATTGTTAACCTGGGCCAATCAGGGAAGCCTGGCTGACATATGTAAACAGGGGTTTAAAAATAAGCACTACCGCACTTAGGTGGTAGTGTGGGGGTTAAAATTTAAAAAAAATAATCAGGGGATTAGTGGAAGAAAAAAAAGTAAACAGGGGTTTCTCCCTACCCTCCCCTTCACTGTTTTGATCACACAGCACTGCCCTTTGATGTGAAGGGCAGTGTTTGTCACTGGCCATCTGGGTGTTTTCCTATCTTCCTGGTGGTGGAATTTGAATAAAGATTCATGCACTTTGTGTCTTTCACTGTGTCTCATACCTGCACACACACACCATGGGTGCTGGGGAAAAAAAAATAAGCACTACCGCACTAAAAAAAAGAAAAAAAATCTAAAAACTGATCACACAACATTGCCTTTTGTGTAGGGCACTGCTTGTCACTGGCCACCCGGGTGTTTTCCTATCTTCCTGGTGGTGGAAAGTGAATAAAGATTCGTACACCTTGTGTCTCTCACTGTGTCTCACACCTGCACACACACACCATGGGCACTACCGCAGTTACGCGGTAGTGTGGGGGTTTAAAAAATAAATAAAAATAAACAGGGGTTTCTCCCTACCCTCCCCTTCACTGTTTTGATCACACAGCACTGCCCTTTGATGTGAAGGGCAGTGTTTGTCACTGGCCACCCGGGTGTTTTCCTGTCTTCCTGGTGGTGGAATTTGAATAAAGATTTGTGCACTTTGTGTCTTTCACTGTGTCTCACACCTGCACACACACCATAGAAAAAAAACAAACAAAAAAAAAGAACAGGAGTGCCCCCTTTGATAAAAAAAAATATAAACAGGAGTGTGATCACACAGCATTGCCTTTTGTGAAGGGCACTGCTTAAAAAAAAAAATAAAATAAAAATAAACAGGGGTTTCTCCCTGCCCTCCCCTTCACTGTTTGATCACACAGCATTGCCTTTTGTGAAGGGCACTGCTTAAAAAAAAAAATAAAATAAAAATAAACCAATTGAATAAAGATTGGTACACCTTGTGTCTCTCACTGTGTCTCACACCTGCACACACACACCATGGGTGCTGGGGAAAAAAATAACCACTACCGCAGTTAGGCGGTAGCGTGGGGGGGAAAAAAGAAAAAAAAACAGAAGTGCCTGCCCTTTGATGTGAAGGGCACTGCTTGTCACTAAAAAAAAAGAAAAAAAAAGAAAAATAAACAGGGGTTTCTCCCTGCCCTCCCCTTCACTGTTTGATCACACAGCATTGCCCTTTGATGTGAAGTACACTGCTTGTCACTGGCCACTTGGGTGTTTCCTTGATCACACAGCATTGCCCTTTGATGTGAAGTGCACTGCTTGCACTAAAAAAAAAGAAAAAAAAAGAAAAATAAACAGGGGTTTCTCCCTGCCCTCCCCTTCACTGTTTGATCACACAGCATTGCCCTTTGATGTGAAGTACACTGCTTGTCACTGGCCACTTGGGTGTTTCCTTTCTTCCTGGGGGTGGAAATTTGAATAAAGATTCGTGCACCTTGCGCCTTTCACTGTGTCTCACACCTGCACACACACAACATGGGTAAAAAGAAAAACAAAAAAGAGAAAGAAAAAAAACAGGAGTTTCAGAGGTCCTTACACTCTGAGAGCTGGCTCTGAGGGAGCTGGGTCAGTGTAAAAAAAGAAGAAAAAAAAATAAACAGGGGATTGAGAGACTCTCCTCATTCTAGGGATGGGCTTGGAGCTGGCTCGTCAGAGACTATGTACTTTGGACATTTGAATCAAGGGTCATTTGCTGATGGGATACTGGCCTCTGTGCAGTTAATTCAGATTCATTTTTTTGTTTGGTATAAATTGGCCTTTCACTCAGCTCTGGCTTTAAGCACATTGGTGTCTTTTTAGCTCTGGAGTTCATGCTCAGTACAGAGAAGGTAAAAGTGTCTGTTCATTCACTGATGCTATTGAAAAAGAAGGTACTTTTAACAATATCTCAGCAACGTGATTGATATTAACCGGACATGTAAGTGTAGGAGAATATTTGGAGAATCGGCCAAATGTGTTGGCACTTCATTCTCAAACTTATTAAATAAAAACAACTGATTGTTTATGTATATTATGCAAACAATGTCCTATTCCAGTAACTTCCACAACTGATATCCTGCATAGATTGTCATTTAAATGTCCAACATTTTCTCAAAGTCACATCATCCAGCAGAAAATGACTACCATACTCACACTCCTTTTTATGAAGATCATTTTCATAGCTGTAACAAAAATGAAACACATTGAATTGCAGCATTTTAAGTGTGATGAACACATGCCATAACTACATTAAGGTATAAATAGATGGAAATTAATGAGGAGGAGGAAGCGAGAGTTATTAACCTATCAGGTTCAGAAATTAAATAAAAGGCTAATGGCACACTACAGCAAGAAGCAATCAGAGTTTTATATTTTTGTTGATCAACAAGATTTGTAAACTAAGTAAGGTAAGGGAATATAAGTTAAATATTTATGACAGTATTTCCACAAACATAAAATATCCTGCAATTCAAAGTCAGCATGTGGAGTCAACTCTGTCACTGCTAAACCAGGATTAGGATTAAAAATGAATCGTACAACGGAATATAGGAGCAGGAGTGCTTTCTGCCTCCTCCATCATTCCAGATCATGATTAAACAAAATCACACAACACCCAGGTTATAGTCCAACAGGTTTGTTCGGAAGCACTCGCTTTTAGAGCGCCGCTCCTTCATCAGGAGATTGTTGAGGTTAAGGTCATGCTCACATAATTTATAACCAAAGGAGTCCAATGTCATGGAGATGTGATACAGTCAATAATCTGAGATTAAAACTTAGATTTACATTTCAAAGAACAGTAACCAGCATCTCCCATTATAAAAGATAGATGTTTTAATCTAAGATTGTTTACTGTATCACATCTCCATGACACTGGTCTCCTTTGGCTATAAACTCTGTGAGCATGAGCTTAACCTCCACAACCACCTGATGAAGGAGCAGCACTTTGAACACTAGTGTTTCCAAATAAACCTGTTGGACTATAACATGGTATTGTGTGATTTTTAACCTTGTCCACCCCTGTCCAAAACTGGCTCCTCCAAGTCATTCCAGATCATAGCTGAGCATCTGCCTCAACTTCATTTTGCATGCTGTCCCCATGTCTCTTGATGTTTTCAGTATCTAGAGATCAGCCGGTGTGGCCTCCTCTATATTGGGGAGACAGGCCGCCTACTTGCGGAGCGATTCAGAGAGCACCTCTGGGCCACCCGGACGAACCAACCCAACCAACCTGTGGCACAGCATTTCAACTCCCCCTCCCACTCCACCGAGGATATGCAGGTCATTGGACTCATCCACCGCCAAACCACAACAACCCGACGGTCGGAGGAGGAGCGTCTTATCTTCCGACTGGGAACCCTCCAACCGCAGGGTATGAACTTGGACTTCACCAGTTTCTTCATCCCCCCTCCCCCCACCTTGTCTCAGCCGGATCCCTCCAGCCCGGCACCGCCTTCCTGACCTGCAGTCTTCTTCTTGACCTCTCCGCCTCCATCCTACTCCGACCCATCACCCTCACCTTGACCTCTTTCCACCTATCACATTTCCAACTCCCCTCCTCCAAGTCCCTCCTCCCTACCTTTTATCTTCTCCTGCTGAACACTCTCTGCTCATTCCTGAAGAAGGGCCTGTGCCCGAAACGTCGAATCTCCTGTTCCCTGGATGCTGCCTGACCTGCTGTGCTGTTCCAGCAATAAAGTTTCAACTCTAGAGATCAACTAACCTTGAGCATATTCAATGACTGAGCTCCCACAATCCTCTTGGCTAGAAAATTCCAAAGGTTCACTACACACTGAGTGAAGAAATTCCTCCTTACCTTAGTCCTCAATGGCCTCCTCTGTATTCTAAGACTGCAAGTCTCCAGTGTCGAGAGCCCACCGCCAACATTCTTCTGGCACCTACCCTCTGTATTCCTTGAAAAATTTCATATGTTTCAATGAGATCACTGAAATAACTCCACAGAGATCAGTAATTTCATCCTTTATTTACATATGGAGAGTCCTTGACACTAGTTCAGCTCCTTCAGAGCCGAGAGTCAGAATGTCTGTCACTTCTCTTTTTGTCTGTCAGCCAGAGTTCCCTAACTGGACCAGAGTAACAGCCCCAATCAGGGAACCCATTACCTATGAAGTCCACCTGGCTGACCTCATGACAATCACTTAATCAACTCTCACTCTTAGAAACTCTGAAGATACAGTCCCAGGGTCTCCAATCTGTCCCTATAGGACATTGCTGCTACCCCAGGAATCAGGCTGGTGAAATTCTGCTGCACTCCCTCAATGGCAAAAATGTTTCCTTAGGCAATAGGACTGAAACTATGTGCAGTATGCCAGGAGTCGTCTCCTCACAATTCCACACAATCGAGATAAGACACCTTTACTCCCATATTCAGTTTGTCTTGCGGTAAAGGTTAGCATGCTATTTGCCTTCCTAATTGCTTGCTGTACCTGCACGTTAGCTTTCAGTGACTTATTAGCAAGGGCATGAGGGGCACTTTGGACCTCAATGCTTCCCAAACTCTCCCATTCATCAAATGCGCGGTGACTTCCAGGAATGGAAAATGGTAAATGGAGCGTTTCCTGTTGAATCACATCCATTAAGGGTGAGTAAGATCATGGCAGAAAGTTTTGTTTTACTAAGAACAATGTCGGAGCTGGATCCCACCCTGCTGTTCTTTACGTTTTGGACAATGTTCTTATTTGCTTTTAATTGAACAAACTTGTCCGAGCGGTAATTCGGTCCTGTGGGAATGCCTCAGAGTCCCTATTCTAATCAGTCTCTCTTCCAGCGGTTTGTTGAAATAAATATTTGCCTGGACTGTAAATCCCCTGTCAAGGCAGCAGAAAGACCAGTACGTTTTCGAAAATGTTCCTCATCTTTTAAAGTTGTTTCTTCATCTTTCATTTCAAAGGGGAGACTTGTCAGCAGTATGACCTTTCTGAAAAAAAGCCTGATTATATCCCCTGTCATCAATAATTTTACAGATGGAGCCAATATGAAAAGAAAATAGAAATCTTGCTTTCTGCATATGTTTAGGATTTCACAAAATCTAACAGGCCACAAAATGCCTAAAGATATTATGAATGCAGTTGGAAATAAAGGCATGCTCACTTCATTCAGGCCTCAGGACTCTGAATGGGAGAGCAGCTTTTATTTTTACCTAAACTGGACAATTAATACATGTGAAGCCACCCACCTCAGCTTACATCTGGGAAAATGAACTGGGCGCAGGACTCTATTGATAAACCAGCATGCTGACTGATGATGCAAAACTCCATGCCTCCTCCCCATCCTACAGAGCTATAAGTTCAAGCTCCAGGCGTTTTGTTTAACGATTGACCCACACATGTGTCAGGCAACAACCGTCTCCAACAAGAGCAAATCTAACCATGATTTGGAGGTGCCGGTGTTGGACTGGGGTGTACAAAGTTAAAAATCACACAACACCAGGTTATAGTCCAACAGGTTTAATTGGAAGCACACTAGCTTTCGGAGCGACGCTCCTTCATCAGGTGATAGTGGAGGGCTCGATCGTAACACAGAATTTATAGCAAAAATTTCCAGCAGTGTAACCATCGCCTCCTTGACAGTGAATGGCATTACTATCATTGAACCCCACAATACCAACATCTTGGGGATTAACTTTGACCAGTAAGTGAACTGGACTAGCCATATAAATGGTGTGGGCTACAAGAGAAAGTCAGAGGCAGGGAATTTTGTGGCAAGTAACTCATCTCCTGACTCCCCAAGGCCTGTCCACTGTCTACAAGGCACATGTTAGGAGTGTAATAGACTAGTTAGTTAGGCCCAGTTAAGGTCACTGGACCCAAAATGTCAACTTGGTATTCTCTCCACAGACACTGCCAAACTTGTTGAGGTTTTCCAACAACTTCTTAGATTACTTACAGTGTGGGAACAGGCCCTTTGGCCCAACAAGTCCACACTAACCCTCTGAAGAGCAACCCACCCAGACCCATTCCCCTACATTTACCCCTTCACCTAACACTACGGGCAATTTAGCATGGCCAATTCACCTAACCTGCACATTTTTGGACTGTGGGAGGAAACCCACACAGACACGGGGAGAATGTGCAAACTCCACACAGACAGTTGCTTGAGGCTAGAATCAAACCCGGGTCTCTGGCGCTGTGAGGCAGCAGTGCTAACCACTGTGCCACTGTGCCACCTGTTTCAGTAAAAATTAAGTCAATGCTTTGATATGCTATCCAGAACAAAGCGGTCTATTTGTTTGGAATTCCATTCACACACCATAAATTTTCATTCCTTCCATCATCAATACACATAGTTATCAGTGTATACTGTCCACAAGATGCAGCTCATTAACTCAGCAAAGCTCCTTCTGCTGCACCTTCTGAACCTGTAATGTCCACCACCTAGATGGTCATGAACAGCAGATGCTTGGAATTGGCATCACCTACAAGTTCCCCTCCAAAGCACACACTATCCCGACTTGGAATAATATTGATGCTCCTTCATTGTCGCTAGGTCAAAATCCTGGAACCTCCTTCTGAACAGGATGTGTTCCAGTCAATGCACGTACAGAGAAACCTCGATTATCTGGCATTTGATTAACCAAATTTTGAAATATCCGAGCAAGGTCACAAGGCCCTGATGCTTGGCTAATGATGTTACCCAGCATTCAATTATCTGGCATTAACCAAATGAAATACGCCCCGCCCGTGTCCTTCGGATAATCGAGGCTCCTCTGTATTTCTAGCACATAGACTGTAGCAGTTCAAGAAGGCAGCTCAACACCAAGGACAATTAGATATAGACAATAAATACTGGCCCAGTTAGTGACAACTAATCCCAACATCAAAAAAAGTAGCACTACAAATATTACCACTGGAAACATGTCAATGTGTTTTGGACATAGTTAATGAAATTAACTGGTGGTGGTCGGGGTTTGGAACCTTCTTCCTCATTTGGCAGTGGGGTGCTCGGTCCGTTTTTAGTTTTGAATGTCAGGTGGATATACTTTTATTGAAGTGACACGAGGCATGCTGACACAGAGCACACAGGTACAAGATGGCCACTGAGCGATAACTTGGTCACAGCATACAAGATGGCCGCTGAGCCACTACATGGAAAGATACAGCAAAACATACACAGACACTGCCTGACGCTAACAGGATACCAGCACAATAGACACAGAGCATAGATGATTAGTTTAAGGCGGGTGGGGGACAGAATATACATCAGTAACGTCTACTGCCCACCGAGTCCATTCACCACCTTCAATAGAAATGTTAACTACTTGAGACTGCTTGTATACAAGTGTTAATACTTCAGATCTGCATTAATGGAAAACGATCTTACTTCTCAGGAAGAACGATCACGATCACTGAAACTAACAATGATTTTGTAATGTTTTCTGTAAATAAATCATGCTGTACAAACAAAGACTTGATACTTGAACTATTGTACCACAAAATGTATAAACTATCATGACATATGCTCTGAGAGTGAGAGGAGGCTCATAGCTGACAGCCATGCTGATGAACGTCTCTCTCTCTCCCTCTTCCTGGAGCTCCGGTTTCTTCATACAGTAAACTCTGTTGTTCAATCCTGAATCTGACTCTGAGACTGATGATTTTCCCCACAACATTATTCAGAAAATATATTAAGGCATATGAGCCAAAGGCAATATATGGAGTAAGACCACAGTTCAGCCATGATCTCACTGAACTGCAGGACTGGCTTGAGGGGATGACATGCCTACTCCTGTTCCAATGTTCCTACGTTTGGATAAACTGCATTCAGTTTGCACACAGCATCCCAGTTAAACACCCCTTTAGGGTTTTGGCTGAGGGAAGGAAAGTTAGAAATAGTAGAAGAGTCATCCCAGACTTGAAGCATTAACTCTTGTTTTCCTCCCAACAGATGATACCAGATCTGCTGAGTTTCTCCAGCATTTTCTGTAGGTTTTTCAGACTTTCTGCATCTGTAATGCTTTGCTTTTATTATTGTAGGAAAGTGCCTTCTTTCAGAAGAGACTTTGAACCAAAGTCCTGCCTGTCTTTTATTTCCAATAAAAGACCTCACAGCTCTGTTTGAAGGAGAGCAGCAAAATGCTCTCAGTGAAATAAATGGATGGCAACCATCATTATTCTTGCCCAGAAGGACACAGTCCTTTTTAACAAAGCAGGCAATGAATCATGATCACAGCAGGAACGCTCCTCAAACCTTCACCACTGTGGCTGTTCTCATGCCAAAGTCAATGTTTCTCAGGCAAAATGTTATGACACTACATTTGACATATTAGGATGTGGAGCTGACTTTGAGGGAGTTGGGAAAAGACATTGTTAAGAGGGAAGTGAACAGGCAATATGAATTTTAAACTGCCTCATTAATCTATAAGACTTGTCAATAAAAGTTGAAAAGGTTCCTTTAGAATAACGTAATTTGTTTCTTTAGCATTTGTGATTACCACACTCTGTAATATAGCTGAGTGAATACAAGCCGTGTGTGTGTGAAATAACTGCACAGAGTTCATGTTTTATTCACGTGCACAGTAAAGAAGCTCTGGTCAGCCAGCTCTAAACCAGTCCCTCGAGTAGGAGACTCTCTGACACTTCTATCTATATCTGTCAGCCAGGGCTCCCTGATTGGCCCATGTTAACAACCCCAGTCAGGGAACTCAGTCAATGTGATCCACCTGGCCTTCATTCCAATCACTACAGTGTGTTTATGGGAATGAATGGTAGTGGTTTTAATATTTGTTCAGGAAGTTCGATACTTAGTCAGACATCTGTCTCCTGAAGTTAATGCTTGACTAAAAATTATGTGGACCCCACAATGATATGACCATCTCCCTGTGGTTGTTGCAGATGACAGGAGTGGGCTCAGGAGCTGCTGCTGTTTTCTCTGGGCCCTCTTCTCATCCAGCCAAGGGTTCAACTGTATCAAGGAAAAATACAAAACAAACTCAGAATGCTGGAAAATCTCTGCAGGTTTGGTAGCACATGTGGAGAGAGAAACAGTGTTAACTTTTTGAGTCTGGTAAGATTGTCATCAGAGTTCTGAAGAAGAGTCAAATCAGAATGTGAATATTAACCATGTTTCTCTCTCCATAGATGCTGCCAGACCTGCTGAGCCTCTCCAGTGCTTGCTATCTTTGGTTGAGGGTTCAGATATCTCAGGTATATTTTCAAGATTAATTTTTGAAGGTTTAACATTACAGCATAAGGGCTAGGAGCAGGAGCTTCAAACCTGCTCCGCCATTCAATAAGATCATGGCAGATTGTGGACTCAGCTCCACTTACCCGCCCTCTCACCATATCCCTTAATTCCTTTACTGTTCAAAGAAATATCTGTCTTAGCTTTAAAACGTTTACTTCACAGGGCAGGGAATTCCACAGATTCACAAACTTCTGGGTGAAGAAGTTACTTCTCAATTCAGTCCTAAGTCTGCTCCCCTAATTTTGAGGCTATGCCCTCTTGTCCTAGTTTCACCCACCAGTGGAAACATCCTCTTTTCATCTATCTTATCTATTCCCTTCATAATTTTAAATGTTTCTGTAAGATCCCCTCTCATTCTTCTGAATTCCAATGAATATAATCCCAGTCTATTCAGTCTCTCCTCATAAGCCAAACTCCTCAACTCCAAAATCAACCCAGTGAACTTCCACTGCACCCCCTCCAGTGCCAGTACATCCCTTCTTCAGTAAGGAGACCAAAGCTGCACACAGTTCTCCAGGTGTGGCCTCACCAGCATCCTGTACGGCGGCAACATAACCTCCCTGCTTTTACATGCAATCACTTCAGCAATGAAGGACAAAATTCCATTTGCCTTCCTAATTACTTGTTGTACCTGCAGACCAACCTTCTGTGATTCATGTCAGGCAGCATCCAAGGAGCAGGAGAATCGACGTTTCGGGCATGAGCCCTTCTTCAGGAATGAGGAAAGTGTCCCCAGCAGGCTAAGATAAAAGGTAGGGAGGAGGGATTTGGGGGAGGGGCGTTGGAAATGCGATAGGTTGAAGGAGGTTAAGGTGAGGGTGATGGGCCAGAGTGGGGGTGGGGGCGGAGAGGTCAGGAAAAAGATTGCAGGTTAGGAAGGTGGTGCTGAGTTCGAGGGAAATGTTCAGCAAGTAGGCGGCCTGTCTCCCCAATATAGAGGAGGCCACATCAGGTGCAGCGGATGTAGTAAATGATGTGTGTGGAGGTGCAGGTGAATTTGTGGCGGATATGGAAGGATCCCTTGGGGCCTTGGAGGGAAGTGAAGGGGGAGGTGTGGGCACAAGTTTCGCATTTCTTGTGGTTGCAGGGGAAGGTGCCGGGAGTGGAGGTTGGGTTGGTGGGGGGTGTGCACCTGACGAGGGAGTCACGGAGGGAGTGATCTTTTCGGAATACTGATAGAGGAGGGGAGGGAAATATATCCCTGGTGGTGGGGTCCGTTTGGAGGTGGCGGAAATGACGAAGGATAATACGATGTATCTGGAGTTTGGTGGGGTAGTACGTGAGGACAAGTGGGGTTCTGTCTTGGTGGCGATTGGAGGGGCGGGGCTCAAGGGCAGAGGAGTGGGAAGTGTAGGAGATGCGGGCTCCGAACTCCCCTCCCGTATCAGTGTTCCGAACCCCACCACCAGGGGTATATTTCCCTCCTTCAACCTATCGCATTTCCAACACCCCTCTTCCAAGTCCCTCCTCCCTATCTTTTATCTTAGCCTGCTGGGCACACTTTCCTCATTCCTGAAGAAGGGCTCATGCCCGAAACGTCGATTCTCCTGCTCCTTGGATGCTGCCTGACCTGCTGCACTTTTCCAGCAACACATTTTCAGCTCTGATCTCCAGCATCTGCAGTCCTCACTTTCTCTTCTGTGATTCATGCACAAGGCCACCCAGGTCCCTCTGCAAATCAGCATGCTGCAACTTTTTGCCATTCAAGTAATAATCCTTGTTGCTGTTTCCTCTACCAAAATGGATGACTTCACGTTTACTTATATTGCATTCCATCTGCCAGACCATTGCCCACTCACTCAAAGTATCTATGTTCCTCCGCAAATTTTCACAGTCCTCTGCACACTTTGCTCTGCCACTCATCTTAGTGTCATTGGCAAATTTTGACACACTACACATGGTCCCTAACTCTAAATCATCTGTATAAATTGTGAACAATTGAGGTCCCAACACTGATCCCTGAGGCACACCACTAGTCACTGATTGCCAGCCAGAATAGCTCTCACTTATCCCCACTCTTTGCTTTCTGTTAGTCAATTAATCCTCTACCCATGTTAATACTTTACCCCTTATGCCATGCATCCTTATCTTATGCAGCAGCCTCATGTACAGCACCTTCTCGAAGGCCTTTTGGAAATCTAGGTACACCACATCTACTGGGTTCCTGTTCTCCACCTTGCTCATTATGTCATCATAGAATTCCAAAAGATTTGTCAAGCATGACCTGCCCTTCATGAACCCATGCTGCGTCTGCCCAACGGGGCAATTTCTATCGCGATGCCTTGCTATTTCGCACTTGATAATAGACTCAAGCATCTTCTCTACTACAGAGGTTAAGCTAACAGGTCTATAATTCCCCATTTTTGTCTACCTCCCTTTTTACACAGTGACGTCACATTTGTAGTTTACCAAACTGTTGGGACTGATCCAGAGTCCAGCAAATTTTGGAAACTTAGCACCAGTGCACTTGCTATTTCTCCCGCCATCTCTTTTAGTACCCTGGGATGCATTCCATTAGGGCCAGGAGATTTGTCTATCCTTAACTCCATTAGCTTGCCCAACACTACCTCTTCCATCATAATGACTGTTTCCAAGTCCTCACCTACCTTCGTCTCTTTGTCAATTACTGGCATGTTATTAGTGTCATCCACTGTGAAGATCGCTACAAAATACCAGTTCAATGCCTTGGCAATTTCATCACATCCTATAACTAAATGCCCCTTCTCATCCTCCAAAGGACCAACGTTTACTTTAGCCAGTCTGTTTTGTTTTATATGTTTATAGAAACCTGTGTTTTCTGTCTTTATATTCAGTGCTAGTTTTTTTCTCATGTTCTATCTTACTTGGAGTCTCAGCTCCCTATAGTGCAAAAGGGGCCATTTGGCCCATCAAGTCTGCACTGATCCTCCAAAGAGAATCCCACCCAGACCTCGCATTTAGCATGGTCGATCCACCCAACCTGAACATCTTTGCACTGTGGGAGGAAACTAGAGTATCAGGCAGAAACTCATGCAGACACAAGGAGAATGTGCAAACTCCACACATTGATTATAATGACTGCTGTCCAAATGCAAATTCTTGTTGACATTTCTTTGCATTCCATCATAAGTGCAAAGGGGGATTCATCAGGTCTATGACATCTCTGCCAGAGACGTTGAGGGTCGTTCAGATGAATGTCAATGCTGGAATTACAATTTGCTCACTGGCCCACTACAAACTCATGTTTATCACATGCCTGATCCCATTACACCTCCCTCCCATTCACCGCCATGATGTCTCAGTATTCACTGTCCCTGGGAGAAAGGCAGGTGAGGAGGGCAAGGCATTGAGGGGTTCAGGAATGGGCCGACCGGAGAGTCATGTGGTGTGTCATATTAGCAAGAGGTGTGGTGAGGGGGATGGAGGGAATCCTCCATCAAATGACAAGCAGGACAGCAGGAGACGAAGTTGAGAATAGGAGAGGATAGATGCCCACAGAGTGAGCGGTAAGTAGGAGAGAGGGGAATCAAGATCATCAGGTGACATGGGATAGTGAGGTCCTGTGGGGAGCTATGGGTAGAGTGGCAGTGGTGAGGGTTCCACATGGGGTCAGTGGCCCCATGCACAGACATTGATAGGGTCAGCGCTGGTTGGCAATTCAGTCCATGATATCTTCTGTATTACAAGTAGTTGAAGTAAGGTGTATTCGAACTAGTCTGGTGCAATAGAAAGATGATGTGCATCTCTAAATCAGTCATAGAATGACTTTCAACAGTACACAGTGGGAAACAGATGGCGCATTTCACTTTTTATTGAGTACAGCATCTTTCTCCTGTTAATAGTGTTTGCGTACTTCTGTCAACACTGACATTGGAAGATGTGAATAAGTCAGCAAACTGCTCTTGATCATTTATTAAGTAATGGAGGACATGTAAAGTGAGTGCGAGGTCACTGTAATGCCTCGACAATTAAATAAAGGGAACAGGAACAGCCAACAGAAGTAGAATTGTTTCTTCAGACATTACAGGTTATCCCTGTTACTATATGCAGCAAATATATGTACAAAGGTAGCTTATTAATTCTCAAGGTTTTCCAATGGTTTAGTAACCAGGAGAAAGTGAGGACTGCAGAGGTCTTAAGCCCGAAACGTCGACTCTCCTGCTCCTCGGATGCTGCCTGACCTGCTGTGCTTTTCCAGCGCCACACTTTTTGACAATGATTCACTGGATTGATGAGTTCCCAGACAGAATGGGATGATCCCAGATTCAATGCTAACTTAACACTAAATTGTGTCGATGGTGGAATAGCTGGTTGCTTATTGGATTGAGTTTCGGAGTCACAAGATCATGCTGCAGCTGTACAAAACTGGTGCAGCTGCACTTGGAGTACTGCATACAGTTCTGGTCACCGCATTATAGGCAGGATGTGGAAGCATTGGAAAGGGTTCAGAGGAAATTTACTAGGATGTTGCCTGGTATGGAGGGAAGTTCTTATGAGGAAAGGCTGAGGGACTTGAGGCTTTTGTTAGAGAGAAGAAGGTTGAGAAGTGACTTAATTGAGACATATAAGATGATCAGAGGGTCAGATAGGGTGGACAGTGAGAGTCTTTTTCCTCAGATGGTGATGGCAAGCACGAAGGGACATAGCTTTAAATTGAGGGGGTGATAGATGTAGGACAGATGTCAGAGATAGTTTCTTTACTCAGAGAGTGTAGGGGCGTGGAACATGCTGCCTGCAACAGTAACAGACTTGCCAACTTTAAGGGCATTTAAATGGTCATTGGATAAATATATGGATGAGAATGGAATAGTGTAGGTTAGATGGACTTCAGATTGGCTCCACAGGTCAGTGCAACATTGAGGGCCGAATGACAGGTACTGCGCTGTAATGTTCGATGTTCTCTGTTCTACACTTGGTACCAACATCCAGTGAAAGTTGAAACATTAACTCCCCTGCCTAAACATAAAAACCGATATCAGACACCATGCGCAAGTCTATGGTGGGTGGGTCAGGATTTTCTGTGAAGCCTATTGTTTGTAAAGCCTGCTGCTAATTACTGTTCAGGCTGAACATACAGACTGGTCATTAGGCAGCAAGGAGCTGGTAACAATACTGATATGAACACAAGCTAATAGTGAAAGCAAAATGCTGTGGTTGTGCAGTCCTAGAGTCTTCACCTCTGAGCCAGGAGGCCCAAGTTCTAGGGTGACCAAGGGTACCTTACTGGTCTGTAGTAACCTCTCTGAACAAGTTGAATAGAAAATATCTAGCGCAGCAACAGAGACAGATTCCAATTGTTCAATGTATGCACACAGGAACTAATAGTGAAGGCAAAGGGCTCTTCTGGTGCACTGGTAGTGTCGTCCATAGCTTCCAGTCAGAAGATCTGAGTTCAAGTCCCACTTGTGAGTCACAGTATCTTTAAACAGATTGATTATAAAATATCCACAAATGAAGGCTCCTTGAGGTAGCCGCAGTTGTAATATGAATGAATTTTCCAATCAGTTTAAGGGAGAGTGGAGTGGGTCAAAGACTCAAATAAGTGCAATTATGAGGACATGAAAGCAGAGCTAGCTAAAATGAACTGGCAAATGATGTTGAGCAAAAGGTTAATAGAGATGCAGTGGCTGACATTTAAGGGGATATTTCAGAATACCCAGAATTACTACATTCCAAAGAGAGCGATTAAATTCTAAGGGAAGCACCGTCACCTGTGGTTAACTAAATAAAACCAAAGATAGCACCAAATTTTGAGAGAAAAAAAAATTACTGTGCAAATTTGGATGATGGGGCAGAAGATTAGACAGAAAGTATTAAAAAAACAAATATGGCATAAAAGATTAATAAGGAGGGAAAATTAGAATAAAGAAGTAAGCTAGTTGAAATATAAAAAGGGATTATAAAATAATTCTATGCATATTTAAATAGGAAAAGAGTTAACAAAGTAGACATAGGTCTTACAGAAGGCGAATCAGGCATTTAAAATGGAAAATAATGAGATGGCAGATGAATTAACCAGGTATTCTGCAATAATTCACACTACAGAAAACAAAATAGCATTCCAGAAATAGCTGTAAAAATAGAAATGGAAAGGAGTGAGTAACTGAAGAAAATTAAGATCACAAGTTAGAATGTTTTCGATTTGATTTGATTTATTACTGTCACATGTATCAAGATGCAGTGAAAAGTATCTCTTTGTGTGCTAGCCAGACAAATCGTACCTTATATAAGTACATCAGGGTAATAGAACAGAATGCAGGATAAATTGTTACAGCTACAGAGAAGGCGCAGAGAAAGATGAACTCTAATATATGAGAGGGCCATTCATAAGTCTGATAACAGTGCAGAAGAAGCTATTCTTGAATTTATTGTTATATGTCTTTAAACGTTTGTATCTTCTGATGGAAGAGAACATAACTGGGGTGGGAGGGGTCTTTGATGTTGTTGGCTGCTTTCCTGAGACAGCAAGCAGTGTTGATGCAGTCACTGGAAGGAAGGCTGGATTTGGTGCTGGACTGGGCTGTGTTCACAACTCTCTATAATTTCGTGCAGTCTTGAACAGAGCAGTTGCCATGCCAAGCTTTGATGCATCTGGATAAGAAGCTTTCTGTGGTGCATCTAGAAAAGTTGGTAAGAGTCTTTGTGGAGATGTTGAATTTCCTTAGCCTTCTGAGGATGTAGAGGCATTGCTGTGCTTTCTTGACTGTCGAATCAATATGGATGGACCAGGACAGATTGTCGGTGATATTTACTCCAAGGAACTTGAATCTCCCAATCATCTCCATCTCAGTACCATTAATACAGGCAGGGGCGCACCCTCCACCTTACTTCCTGAAGTCAATAACCAGCTGTTTTGCTGACATGGAGGGAGAGATTGTTGTCTTTGCTCCATGCCACTTAGTTCTCTATTTCCTTCCTGTATCGTCTTGTTGTTTGAGATCTGACCCACTACGGTCATGTCATCAGCAAATTTGTAAATGGAGTTGGAATGAATTTGACCACATAGTTGTGAGAATATAAGGAGTACAGTAAGGGGCTGAGTGCTCAACTTTGTGGGGCACCGGTGTTGAGGATTAAGGTGGAGGAGGAATTGTTCTTTGCCCTACTGATTACGGTCTGCGGGTCGCTGACATTCTGTTCAAAACGAGCACTGAATGCTTTGAGCTCATTGGGGAGGGATACATTATTGCCAACAACTCTACTCAACTTTGCTTTGTAAACCATTATATCGTATTAGCCTTGTGTGTTTAGTCTGTGTGTTTAGTCTGGGACTCTAGTTTACTCTGTTATTGTCTCTTGGTGTCCCTAATGGTTTTGCGAAGGCTGTTTCCTCTATCAGGTCAGGGTCACCTGACTTGAATGCCTCAGACCTAGACTTCATTAGGGAGTAGATCTCCCGGTTCATCCACGATTTCCGGTTTGGGAAACACTCAGATTAACTGAGCAAATTGTTGGAACTGTAGGCTGGAACAAGTCCAAGTTTTGATGGTCTTCATCTTAAGGTCTTAGAGGAAGTGCTGGTGGGATTGTTGATTAGTTGGTTTTAATTATCCAAAACTGCCCAGATTGAAAATAACAAATGTATTTAAAAAAGCAGGGGAGACAGAAAGCAGGAAGCTACAAGCCTTCCAGCTTAACATCTTAAAGGGAAGGTGTTAGAAGCTATAATTAAAGGCTGCATAGTGCAGTATTTTTTAAAATATCAAGATAATAAATCAGAGTCAACATAATTTTGTGAAAGGGAAATCATGTTTAATTCAGTTATTAGAGACCTTTGATGAAAAGTAACATGTGCAGTGGATAAAGGGAAGTAATGGACATACTCAAAGTGGATTTTCAGAAGGTACCACATCAAAGGTCATTGCAGAAAGTAAAAGCTGTAGAGGACAACCTATTACCATGAATAGAGTATTAACTAGTTAAGAGGAGACAGAGACACCAATCATAAATAGGTCACTTGCTGCTTGCTAAGATAATGTTCGAGACAAAAAAAACTGCAGATGCTGGAATCAAGGTAGACAGGCAGGAGGCTGGAAGAACTCAGCAAGCCAGGCAGCATCAGGAGGTGGAAAAGTCAATGTTTCGAGTGTAACCCTTATCCAGGAATTTTCAGCTTATACCCAAATTATTGACTTCTCCGCCTCCTGATGCTGCCTGGTTTGACATGCTCTTTTAGCCTCCTGCTTGTCTACCTTGGATTCCAGCATCTGCCTGTCTCTAATGAAGTCTGCATGACTGTGAAGTCTCAACGAAGGATGCCCACTTTGAAGAAATTCTCTGCCTTCCTCAGACATGCACTCAGTGAGTCCCTTTCTCACTGCCACAACGTCATGACCTCTTCAGTCCTCCAGCTCTTTGACCCCCCCCCTTTTATCTACAGCTCCCCTTATACCCACCGCCCGTCCTGAAGAAGGGTTACACCCGAATGTTAACTTGTCCACCTCCTGCCGCTGCCTGGTTTGCTGTGTTCTTCTAGCCTCCTGCTTGACAAGACAATGTGCCACAAGAATAAATGTTGGGTCTCACATTTTTTACAATTTATATAAATCATTTTGATAAATGGATTGAAGGGATATTGGTTACATTTGATGATGACACAAACTTAGGTAGGAAGGTAAGCTGGGAAGAGGACATAAGGAAGCTACAAAGAGAAATATATGGGTTACATGAGTGGGAAAAGATCTGATAAATGGGGTGTAATATGGGAAAATCTAAAAACTGGCAGTAAAATCTTTTAAGAAGCCTATCATCTAAATGATGAGTGATCTAAGATGCAGAGAGATCTGGCTGTCATAGTGCATGAAGGATAAGAGGTTAGTGTGCAGATGCAGCAAGTGGTTATGAAAGCTCATCAAATATTATGGTTAATTATGAGGAAAATTGAACACAATAATAGAAGGGTTAAGCTTCATTGGTGAGACCATGAGCAGAGACAGAAATCATATGTTCCAGTCCTGTTCCCCAGTCACAGCCCTCGCCCCTGACCTGATCACTGCAGTCCTGAGTACAGTGTGACTGCTAAAACCCTGAGCCCCAATTATTAGGCTCGGCCTGAGACCACACCTCTGGAAACAGAGTGTAAGAAACTACCGGTCAGTTAGCATAGCATCTGTTGTTAAGAAATTGAAGAGTTCATTATTAAAGAAGAAATATGAAAGCATATTTAGAAATGCATAATATAATTGCACACTACTCATTATTTCTTGCTTACCAGAAAGTGACCTACTTGTGAAATTTGCAAGTGTTCTTTGAGTATGTAAGAAGCAGAGTTGATAAAGGGAACTTGTAGATGGGGACATGGGGAATCTGCAAGGTGACACAGACAAGTTGAGGGAGTGGGCAAAAACTTGGAAGATGGAGTTAGAACAGAGAACATAGAATATTACAGGGCAGTACAGGCCCTTCGGCCCACAATGTTGAGCCGACCTATGAAACCAATCTGAAGCCCATCTAACCTACACTATTCCATTCTCATCCATATATCTATCCAATGACCATTTAAATACCCTTAAAGTTGGCAAGTCTATTACTGTTGCAGGGAGTGCTT
This sequence comes from Chiloscyllium plagiosum, assembly GCF_004010195.1. Lineage (NCBI taxonomy): Eukaryota > Metazoa > Chordata > Chondrichthyes > Orectolobiformes > Hemiscylliidae > Chiloscyllium > Chiloscyllium plagiosum. The sequence goes on along the minus strand of NC_057744.1, from coordinate 6,075,068 downwards.
TCCATACCCCTATTACTCTCTGAGTAAAGAAACTACCTCAGGCATCTGTCCTATAACTATCACCCCCTCAATTTAAAGCTATGTCCCCTCCTGCTAGCCATTGCTATCTGAGGAAAAAAGCTCTCACTGTCCAACCTATCAAATCCTCTGATTATCTTATATGCCTGAATTAAGTCACCTCTCAGCCTTCTCTCTAACGAAAACAGCCTCAAGTCCCTCAGGCTTTCCTTGTAAGATCTTCCCTCCATAACAGGCAACATCCTAGTAAATCTCCTCTGAAACCTTTCCAATGCTTCCAGATCCTTGCTAAAATGCGGGACTAGAACTGTACGCAATACTTCAAGTGCAGCCACACCAGAGTTTTGTACAGCTGCAGCATGACCTCGTGGCTCTGAAACGCAGTCCCTCTACCAATAAAAGCTAACACAACGTATGCCTTCTTAACAATCCCATCAACCTGGGCGGCAACTTTCAAGGATCTATGTACCTGGACACCGAGATCTCTCTGCTCACCTACAATACCAAGAATCTTACCATTAGCCCAGTGCTCTGCATTCCTGTTACTTCCTCCAAAGTGAATCACATCACAATTTTCCACATTTGCCACCTCTCAGCCCAACTCTGCACCTTATCTATGTCCCTCTGTAACCTGCAACATCCTTCGGCACTGTCCACAACTCCACCGACTTTAGTGACATCCACAAGTTTACTAACACATCCTTCTATGCCCTCATCCGGGTCATTTATAAAAATGACAAATAGCAGTGGACCTAAAATAGATCCTTGTGGTACACCACTAGTAAATGTAGAAAAATGTGAAGTCATCCACTTTGGTAGGAAGAATCAATAGGTAGACTATTATTAAATTGAGGTAGACACCAAACAAATGCAGCAAACTGGCATTTGGGTGTTCTTGTGTGTAAACCAGAAATAAGTTAGCATACAGCTACAGCAAGTAATTCGGAAAGGAAATGAAATTTTGGCCTTTATTAATAAAGTGTTGTTTTTTTACAAACAGGGAGACATTTAACAATTGTTTAGGGTATTGATGAGGCTGTTGTGCTATGTCCGGTTTTGATCCAAATATGATATCTTGGCATTAATGGCTTTTCAAACTGGGCTAGTTCCTGGGATGTAGGGGTTGACTTGTCAAGAATGGCTAAGATAATCCTTTGTTCATTAAAGTATGAAGAATAAGAAGTCATTTTATGAAACATACAAGATTCTGAAGGACCTTGACAGAGTAGATGTTGAGAAGTTGTTTCCACTAGTGGGGAGAGTCATAAATTAGGGAACATATTTACACAAAATGTAAAACTGAGAGTTATGATGGGTGCATCATTGAAAATATTCAAATAGGTAGCAGATAGAATGTTGAAGTATCGGGGACATGATGGTTCGACACAAAAGAGGAATTAAAGCCTTGGCCATATTAACTGTTACCTTGTTGAATGGCGGGGCAGGTTTGAGGGATAGAGTGGATAACTCCTGCTGCTTTTTCTGATGCTTTTCTGTGCCACACCAGACCAATCAGGTCTTGTAGGTCCCTACCAGGAAAGAGGACAGTGTCAGCAAAGCTAGCAGCTGGATCCTTCATCAGAATGCGTTGTGGTGAGGGTCCATCATATAATATAGAGTCATAGAATCATACAGCACAGAAATGGACCTTTTAATCCAACCAGTCCATGCTGACCACAACCCCAAACTAACCTATTCACACTTCCCTATACTTGGCCCTTATCCATCCAAACATTTCTTATTCATGTATTTATCTAAATGCCTTTTAAATGTTGTAACTGTACCCAATCCATCACTTCCTCTGGAAGTTCATTCCACACATAAACCATTGTCTGTGTAAAAAAAAAATGCCCTTCATGTTTTTTTTAAATCTTTCTCCTCTCTCCTTAAAATTATGCCCACAGCCTTGAAATCCCCCATCCTAGGGAAAAGACAGCAGCCATTCACCTTATCTATGCCCCCTCATGATTTTATAAACCTCTCTAAGCCTGTTATGCTTCAGAGAAAAAAGTCCACATGATTCAGTCTCTCCCTATAGCTCAAACCTTTTGGTCCTGGCAACATCCTGATCAATCATTTCAGAACTTTCTTCAGAACTTAATAATGTCCTTTCTATGTTGGTTGTTGCATTGGAAGAGGGTCACTCTGTTCTCTTTCCCGCTATCCTTCTTCTGGGAGAACCGCCTTGTGGAAGGTTATGGAGTCAGGAATCCAGCAATCACGCTAGCGCACATCGTTTCTTCCTTGCTCACTTCTGTCGCAGGTGCCCCGCAAACACTTAACATTATTATAAGTAAAGATAAAGTCACCATGGTCTTACCAGATCATAGGACTGCTTTCTGATTAGAGGGCACTGGTTGGTTGTGGTTTAACCTGAGGGTCACTACACCTCAGGCGAGGGGATGTGTTGAGATTAAGTTTTATTCTCAATAATCTCACTCAGTACAAGATTTGAACCCACGCTGTTGGTGGCACACTGTGTTGCAGACCATCCGTCCAGCCAATTGATACCTTTCATTGCGACAAGTAAGCCTTAAATGGCAGTCTATTCTTTCAGGCAAATATTAAAGATCCCATAACACTATTTAAAGATGGGTAGCAATTTTTCCCAATACCTTGGTCATCACTTGACCCTTAATGAACCATCAAAATAAGATTAATTGGTCAATTGGCACATTGCGGTTGTGGAAATTTGATGCAAATAAAATTGCAGCCATAACAACAGTGACCTAAGAATAGTCCAATATACCTGAAACACAGGATTTCTTGACTACATTTATACTGCTTTGCTAGTAGATGATTATGTTATTATTATTGTTATTGTTATTGCTAAGAGGTTTAAGATGAATAGAAAATTTGATGGGTTAGATCAAGATAAATTATTTCCTGTTATGAGGAAGTTATGAATAGGTGAGCAAAACTTTCAGCTTAAAATTCAGGCTAAGCTCATCAGGAATGATGTAAAAACATAATTGATTGTATCTCCACCTTTGACCCCTTTCCTGGGGGACTAAGAAGTTAGCAAACACTTAGGAAGACAATTTGTACATTCTAATTCAACTTTTAATGACACATTTTCAGGATAGGATAGCTCTTGAACTCAGGACATTTGGCTCAGATGTAGGGACACTATCACTGGGCTATATCAACTTTATTTCACAAATAGCTTTGAGTACATTAGTTAAAATGTCTGGCTCCAATTGTGCAGATCCTTGATGAGACCACATCACGTGTTTTTTGTACAGTTTTGGTCTCCTTATATTAGGAAGGAAGTAATTGAGGGAGTATGACAGATATTCACCAAATTAATCCCTGGGATGTTGAGACTGTCTTCAGAAGAGAGACTGAAGGAGCTGGACCTATATCCTTTCAAGTTTCAAATGACGAGAGGTGATCTTGTTGAAACTTGCAATATTCTGAGAGGGATGTGATCAGATGTTTCTCCTGGCAGATGAGTTTAGTCCCAATGGACACAATCTCAGATGAAGAGGTTTATTATTTAAAAATGAGATAAAGAGCAATTTCTTCATTTAGAGGGTTGTGAATCTTAGCAATTCTCGACCCAAGAGGACTGTGGAAGTTTAATGATTGAACATGTTCGAGACAGAAATTGTTAGGTTTCTGGATACTAATAACATAAAAGGTGATAATGTGAGAAAAATGGTGTTGAGGTGGATAATCCATTTGAATGGTGGAGTAGGTCCAATGGGCTGAATGATCTGTTACCTCTCCTGTTTCTATCCTTCCTATGTGTATCTCTCTCCTCCTTCTCTCTCTTTCCTTCCCACTTCACAGAAGAGCTGCTGGGGCTAGGGATTAAATAGCAATTTTAAAACAAGGTTTATAAATTTTTTCAGCGTGGGTTCTAAGAGTTACAGAACAAAGTCAAGAACTAAGACAGAATTAAAATATAATTCAGTCATGATCTGATTAATCTACTGTCCTTCTTTCTTCTCCGTTCCTCCAACATGCTGTTACAGAAAGTAAAGTATTTCATTTTTCATTAGACAGATATATTTAGATATTAGATAAATCTTTACACCAGGCCTAGACCTTTGGATAAGTGAACATGACCACTAAACATGAATAATGCTGATAATTAGAAACTAACAACAATCTTTTATACTAACCTCAGTTTAACACCCATTTACTTTGACAAGTCATTGTCTTTTATAATGTTGTTTTATATGAAAAAATGATCTTCTATCACTCGATCTTGGAACATTCAGAACTCTAACAGCAACCTAAAGACAGGCAAATGTTTCATATACAGCATTATCATTTTAAAGACTTTACTTCAGTTGAAGTGACATTGAAATTGAAAAATAGGCAGGAGGTTATAATTGAGGTTCTCCGCTTGATGGAAAGCCTTTGTCCAAACTCATCCCCAAGGCTTGGTCTATATTAAACTTTTTATTCCTCATTACAAACAATGAGACTAGTGCCAGTCAAATGTTTCTAATTCATCAGCTTGTGGCCCTCAACCTCCAGGAACTCTCAGCAGTGCTTTCTTTCCTGATCAGCTATTTTTGAAGTTATCAACCCATGTTGTGGAAAAATCTCTGAAGAGGTAGTAACCATGCTGAAGCAGCTCCACAAATCCCCATTGAATAGCATACTAACAAAATGCATTCTTTAAAATTGCTGTGCCTGTCCCTTTTCCTTCTGATTCTCCCCATTGGTCTAAAAATTACAACTTTTATTTTGGATTACACAATCTGCCTTTATATTTCTTGATGCCTCTTTGTGTTAAATTTTGTTTGAAGTACCTTTTCAAATTAAATAGAGTGATATAAATGCAATTGTTGGAATAGTTCTCACATATATTTATCCCCCATTTTACACTTTTTCTTGTTCATTTTATGTTGAAATGTAAGACTTCTTATTATATTATAAACATTTCTCACCTATGAACCTCCTGCAAGTTATTCAACCTGGCTATGATCAGTTCCAAAGGTTCTTCTTCGTAATGGTCCTTCAGAAGATCATACGTAAAATTTTGACCTTGTAATGTACCAGCTCAAGATCAGATCAAATTGATGACATATGACAGATGATGTGACTCTGACATTAGTAAAAGATTAAGAGAGAAAATATCAGACTGTAAGAAGCATGCAAAAATAGTGTGTAGATGATGCACTAGAGAGCTCACCCTCAACCAATGTAACAATGTAAATATATGGGTCGAGAGTGGGGTGCTGGAAAAGCACAGCAAGTCAGGCAGCATCCAAGGAGCAGGAGAATCGACGTTTCGGACATATGCCCTTCATCAGGAATGAGGCTTGTGGCTGAGGGATGCTGAGAGATAAATGGGAGTAGGGTGGGACTAGGGGAAAGGCAGCTGGGGATGTGATAGGTAGGTGAAGGTGCGAAAGTGATAGGTCGGAAAGGAGGGCTGAGCGGATAGGTGGGAAAAGTGATGGACATGTCAAGAGGCCGGTGCCAAGTTGGAGGCTTGGGACTGGGATAAGTTGGGGGGAGGGGAAATGAGGAAACAGATGAAATCCAAGATTTACAAGGATGCTGTTAGGGTTGGAAGATTTTATATGGCAATAATAAAACCACTCCCCTGAGGTGGGAGTGTCCAGAACTTGAGGCCATAGGTTTAGGGTGAAAAGGGAACGATATAAAAGAGACCTAAGGGGTAACCTTTTCACACAGAGGGTGGTGCGTGTGTGGAATGAGCTGCCAAAGGAAGTGGTGGAGGCTGGTACAATTACAACATTTAAAAGGCATCTGGATGGGTATATGAATAGGAAGGGCTTGGAGAGATATAGGCCAGATGCTGGCAGGTGGGACTAGTTCGGGTTGGAATATCTGGTCATGATGGACGTGTTGGACCGAAGAGTCTTTTTCCGTGCTGTATGACTCTATGATTCCTCAATTTACTGATATTTGACACTGGTGTAATGTCACTACTCATTCTGGACTAAGGCTAAATGTTGAATATAACTGGGACATTATTGCCATATAAAATGCAACTGATCACCATTCTTCAATCTACCGTGAAGGTTTAGTTCGTCATAAATGATTCCTATAAAAATAACTATTCCCTGCAGACCTTTCTATAGTTATAGCTGAAGATTACATTTGTTAAAGCTAGCAAGCACAGTCTGCGGTCTAGTGAATATTCTTTCCCTGCCACACATGTGCTGAGGGAGATGCAAAACATAACTGGAATAACATATCATCGGCTGAAATTAAAATAATGGATTAAGTTAGAGGAAGATAGAAGAAACAAAATGGTCACATGGGGGTTATTTTATAAGTGCACAAGTGATTGAGATGTAAATATTTTGGCTGATGCTGATTACAGCATTTGAAAGACATTAACGCAAAGAAAGAAAATGTGATTGCGAGCAAACAAAACATGAAACTAATGGGAAAGAAAAGACCAGCTGGTCCATCAAGCCCCTTGGATCCTGGTGTAGAACTCTGGGACAGATGAGAAAGTGGGGCTGTAACATTGCCGCACATAAGGGAAATCTATAATGCGACAAGTGTTGAACACAGGCATTTCAATTATCTAGTCACTGACATTTTTGATTACCTAAACTCTGACTGCAATTAAATTAAGCTGAAAATGTGTTGCTGGAAAAGTGCAGCAGGTCAGGCAGCATTCAAGGAACAGGAGAATCGACGTTTCGGGCATAAGCCTGAAGAAGGGCTTATGCCCAAAACGTCGATTCTCCTGTTCCTTGGATGCTGCCTGACCTGCTGCGCTTTTCTAGCAACACATTTTCAGCTCTGATCTCCAGCATCTGCAGTCCTCACTTTCTCCTGCAATTAAATTTGGCAATAACAAGAATTTGTGTACCCATAATAGGCCTTACTTTAAATATTCAATTGGCTACATGGGTGACAAACAAAACATTATTGCCATATAAAATCCTACTGATCACCATTCTACCATGAAGGTTTAGTTGGTCATAAACGATTCCTATAAAAATTGCCATGATTTTGGTGGTGAGAAGGTGTGTTTAAGAGACACGTGTGTGTAATAGCACTTCTGGATATGAAATATAGGAAATAAAAACAAAATTTGTGGCTCTTGTGGCACAGTGGTAGTGTCCCTCCCTCTAGGATAGGCAGCCCAGCTTCAAGTCCCACCTGATCCAGAAGTAAGCCATAAGATCTATGAATAGGTTGATATGATTAGCTACACATCAGACAGTGTTTCTATTGGGTAGCAAATATCAGAGGCTTCTGGGGCCAGAATTATATGAAGTTGGCCAGATTATGTGGTAACTACAAATTATTGTTGTGATGTCCCTCGAATCCAAAAAACATCACATCTCAGAACTTGATGTAATTGATCTAGACAGTGAAAATCAAGGCTTAATTACCAGGAAGGATGCCAAAACTGAACATCTAACTGGGAACATTTTAGGTCTCTATGACATTTACCTCAGTTATTTAACCTGTCAATTCTCATTGTTTAAGCTTAAGGGTGAAGATTACACAGTTGGATGAGATAACAGAAGGCACTTAATCCTTTTGAAATTGTGTCCCAAAATGAATTGGCATATTCAGAAGATGGTCTTGTATTTCAATGGCTTTCAGATCTCTTGTTATCTATTCCTGTGATACACAATTCTCATGCTCCCACCACATTTCTTCCTGTGAGCATTCACACAATCAAACATTTAGAGCTCCTTTGCGCTATCAAATAGAATTTTTTTCCATAATTTTCTCTATTTTAACTTCATCCAAAGGTCTTAAGACCACGCTAGCTTTGTGAGATCTAACAGCCGTTTCATTGTACTGGAAAAGAAACAGAGAGATATTAGGATTTGAGGTACTTCTCTAGTGAGTCAGTTAGATTTTTTGCTTGATGTTACATTTTCCTGTTTCTGTTGGGCATTCCACGTAGCTTCTGTCAAATCTATTTTAATTTTAACTTTAATTAATTACTGTGCTGCCCAAACCTTCCATTACAATGCTGAAGATGATGAAGAAAATGAAACATTCTCCTTGTGTATTGAGATGTTCTGAGGTTGTGACACTGCAAAGAACAAATAAATCATTCTCTTTATCAGGGCCTAATATTATTAGACAAACAATAAAACTGTGGGTACCTGTGATGTCAGTATAAAAATCGTAAAACTGAGCAGGTGCCAATTAGACAGCTGTCAGTGATAGCTTCTCTCCAATTGCTGAACGTTTGCCAAAAATAGAGGCATGTTGCCAAAGCTCTTTGTGTTGCACTCATCAGGACAGACGCAAGAATACCAAATTTGAAAAGGAACAACAATCTAAATCACAAAAGAATTGGGTGGTGTTTGGTTGGAAAATCAACTATGATTAGCCAAGGTGTTGGATGAAGAAAAGAATGATGAAGCTTTGGCCATTCTGAGATGAATAGCCTACCAATCAGCACTTTTTCCTCTGTAGCATAAATTTCTGTGATCATTTGAAGTTTGACATTCTTGCCTTTGTCCTGATGAGTGCAAGGCAAAAAGACTTAGTAACATTTCAACACTTCAGTTTCTGTTCTTTCTAATCCGGCTGCTTCCATCTACTTATCAAGGACAAACGATAGATAGATCTGCCTGAATATATCAAATACAAGCTTCAAAAGTGCTATAAAAACCAGGCAAAATATTCAACAGTAAGATTAAATTGTGAAATCTCTAATAGATATGATTACCAGGACACAGTAACTGAGACAGCTGAGGTTACCATGAAGAACACTCTTTCTTAACTCATTCCCCTTGTCTGAGATGTGGTGACCCACAGATAAAATCACCATTAGTTATCTCTCTCCAATGAGAGAGCAGTCTATGCTCCAATAAGACTAGAGGTTTTACCTTTCACTTTTTGCTTGAGTACGTATAGAAATTCTGTTTAACAAAATCCATGTGCAATGAATTGTTAAATTTGTACTTAAATCCTGGAAGTCAGTACCTCCCAAGCTTTTTTTCATCGTTACCCCATTCTGAGGTTTCAAACCTGGATCAATCTCTCAGTTAGAGTAGTGAGAATGGAGATAAGGTGGGTTGTGGTGGGTTGAAAAATGTGATGCTGGAAAAACACAGCAGGCCAGGCAGCATCCGAGGAGCAGGATAATCGACGTTTCGGGCATAAGCCCTTCTGAAGAAGAGCTTATGCCCGAAACGTCGATTCTCCTGCTCCTCGGATGCTGCCTGGCCTGCTGTATTTTTCCAGCACGACATTTTTCAACTCTGGTCTCCAGCATCTGCAGTCCTCACTTTCTCCGGGTTGTGGTGGGGTAAGTGTGAGACCCAGGAGTCTGTTAGGGAGGAAGCACAGCTATTATAACCTGGTTGGAACTCCAAATTGCTCCCTCAGAACTAGTGGCTCCAAAATGTCAGCCTATGACTCCACTTACAGGTCCAGAGTTTGCTTTGAGAAACTCTGCTTTAAGTTCTATATTTACATACACACCAATCAGCTTACTTGACAGAGTTTAAAATGCGAGAGGAGAAAGGTTTTCATTTACAGTTATTTAATTAACCTGTTTGGACACATTGTGACACATTTCTGGGACAGGTGGGAGTTAAACATGATCCTTCTGGCCTAGAGGTAAGGAGGCTACCAATGTGCTATAACAGCATGAAATGCTTTCACTTATATAGTACCTTTCACCAATCCCAGAACCTCTTTACAGCATTTTGCAACTCATGAAATACTTTTGATGTGCAGTCACTGTTGCGCTGTAAACATCGTCCGTGTGGCTGACATGAGACTCCCCAAGCAGGTGCTCGACTCCCAGCTCTGAAATGGCAGGCTAACCCCAGGTGGACAGAGGAACTGCTTCAGGGATACCCTTAAGGCCTCACTGGCCAAGTGCATCATTCCCACAGTCATCTGGGAATCACTGGCCCAAGACTGTTCAAAGTGGAGGAAGAGTATTGTGAAGGCGTTGAGCACCTTAAGACTTGCCGTTGGCAAAAAGCAGAAGCAGATCAAAAGGTACGCACTGCCACCTCAATGCTTTACCCACCCCTTCCCATGACCACCTTTTGCCTCAAGTGTGGCAGAGTCTGTGGAAGCCACATCGGTCCGTACAGCCATGTATGGACTCACCCTGACAGTGGGAGAGAGTCATCCTTCTCTATAAGCAACCACCCATGCTGATAATGATGACTGTAAACAACATTGTCATGAAATCCCTGCAAACAGTTAGTGATAATGACCTGTTGACAATAATGGTAATAATCCTATTATCACTATATCAATTCAAGCTATAGAGAGAGAGAGAGCTTCCTCTAATAGGTCATTGAAATTTCTAAAGTTCACCTGAAGAGGCAGACACTGTGTTCTGCACATGAGCAGACAAATTACAGCAGCTGTTACTCAGATTCTTCAGCCTGCTTCACTATTTAATAAGATCATGGCTGGATGGCTGGTTCGTGGCATGGAGAGATATCAACAGAGTGGGTTCGATTTCTGCACTGACTGAATTTACTATGAAGGACTCTCCTTCTCAAACTCTCCCCCCATGGAACGAGTGGTAACCCTCAGCTTAAACCACCATCATTCATCTCTCTCCCTAATGAGAGATCAATCGTATAGTAAGACTATAGCAACTTTACCTTCATTGTTAGCCTTAATTTTCTGACAGTAAATGATCAAAGAATGTTAAAATAAAACCATCGATGATCCGATTACACCATATTCCTACTTACCCCAATAACATGTCGTGGTTAGAATGAGATTGGTCAGTTGGATCTCATTGAATATGAGTTCCCTGATTGGGGCTGTTAACCTGGGCTAATCAGGGAGCCCTGGCTGACAGATAGAAACAGGAGATTCAAAAGGTCTTCTCATTCTAGGAACTGGCTCTGAGCTGGCTGGTCAGGGTCCATGTACTGTGCACATAGAAATAAAGGATGAATTGATGATGGGATACCGGCTCCATGGATTTACTTCATAACTTTTCACCCCTTGCTTATTAATAATAGCTCCATGTCCTGTGTATATTTTAAGAATATGCAAACACTTTTCTCCCATGGTCTTTTGAGGGAGAGATTTCAAAGACTCATGACCCTCTATGAGAAAAACAATTCTCCTCATTTTCATTTTTAATTTAGCTGCCCTTTATTTGAAGGAGTAACCCCGATTGTAATTTCTGCCATTGGAGAAAGCATCTTTTCCTTACCCAGTCTGTCAAGATCCATCCGTTTCCACATTTATTCTATCTGCTGCAGGCTTTCCTAACTGTAATTTATTTAGTTTAAACAGCAGTTGTAGGAGGGGAAGTATGCTTTGAAAGTATTAGTAGCCTTTTTCCAAATCTACCACCCTTACAAGTGTTAAATGGCTGCATCCCTTTATGTTACTTATAAACAATAAGACTTGCTGACACCAGATTTCTTACCTCCTCCTTCCTCTCAGATGACATAAGGCACAATATAAATAAAGTGAATCATCTGAGTTCATCAAAAGCAATTCACCCTGCTTCCAAATTAACACTCCATATCGAAAAATAAAGTTTCCTTCTGGTTGTTAGCCTAGGGTTCAGTTAACAGGATGTGATACAAAGTGATACAGATAGACAACCATTTATCCAAAATCCCGAAATCCGAAAAGCTCCGAAATCCAAATGCATTTTCGTGAAGTATTTTTTTTCTCATTAATAAGGTTGTTTCTCATTAACAAGGTTTCTCATTAACAAGGTTAATTAACAATTAACCCAACTCCATACCCACTCAATGTGTGCCACTCAGATGCAACGTGTAGGAGTGTGGCCCAGCACTGGCAGGCCTCAATTCTGTTTCAGGGCCCGTTTTACTCACAGTGTGTCTGCTGTTTGGTAAGATTTTAAAAAATTTCACCATCAAACTGACATTTGTTCTGAAATTTGGAAAATTCTGAGTTCAGAAAACCAGCTGGTCCCGAGCATTTCGGATGAAGAATTGTGCACCTATACCAATAGCGTGTTTTCAATTCCTGCACTGACTAAGTTTACCATGAAAGACTCTCCTTCTCAGACTCTCCCCTCACCTAAGAAGTAGTGATTCTCAGGTGAAGCCACCATCATTCACCTCTCTCCCTAATGAGAGAGCAATCCTACATATGACAATGCTGCTTCTTTAACAAGGTAATGTTGTCCTTGGTTTTTTTTTCAGAGAGGTTAGAAAGACACAGGTTCCTCTGTGCCTGATTTGGATGGGTTTTAGGGCCAATGTGACTATAGCTAACAGATACTGCCTCAGCCAAAAGGCTTTCAAGTTAAAAAAAAAACACACTTTTACAATGAAAGGAGTGTGGTCAGTTCACTCAGCTCAGCTTTTCTCTGGTTTGGTTTGGCGTTAGCATGCAGTCTGGCCGTTCAGAGCTGCTGGTTTATAGAGGCTCCTGGTCCAAGAAACTACTCCATGGAAGAAGGTGTTCCATGCTGAATCTCTCTGCCATCTCTCTCTCTCTCTCCTGTAAGATCTTGTGTTTAATTTTAACTTTTTGCCAAAGGGTGTTTATGGGGATTGTTGCAGGCATTTGGAAAAACCTCATTAAGTTGGGATAAGTCTGTTGGGTTTTCGGATCGGTTAAATTATTCTGAGGTCTGTTCTGTTTTGTTTGTGTTTCATTTGGTGCTCTCTAAATAAATTTGGTTTTGTTTAAAACTGAGGGGTTTTGACCAGCTGCATCTTCCTGGAATATCCACTATACACCTGCTCAAGATAACAAGGGTCTGGGCTCGCCTCTTGAAATGTTTTGAGGGGGTCTGGCCTAGTCCATAGCATATAGTAAGACGAACACAATCTTACTTTCATTATTAGCCTCAACTTTCTGATAGTAAATGATCAAAGAATGTTAAAATAAAATCAGTCTAGTTCCTGCTCCTGAGAAGCTTTTAATTAATCCCTGCTAGAGAGTGCAATATATCCAATAGGAAGGGTTTAAGTGCAGTTGTGAAGTTCACCACAGTTCAATAGCTAATCCTCAATCTTGGGCTGCCAAATGAAGATAAGCTACTTGGGGCATGTATAAAAAGGGCTGTAATGACCAGGTTCTAGTGGGAGTCAACCACCTCAGGATAAGGTGAAAACAGTTTCTGCAGGAGAAGTGATGGTGAAGGGATATGTGTAAACTGGTATATTTATAATGCAACATGGGATGCATTTTTAACTGTCAATCAAACAGCCAAAAATTACCAAAATTAAACAACCTCTTTGGGCAGCAAATTCCAGATACATAGACAAAGCACAACCTGCCCTATTTGAAATGGTGTTAAAAAAAGTCCAGCAGATGGAAAAGGAGACGGCTGAACGTTCAATGCACCGATTATATTTTACACAGAACTTTTTTCTCCTTTCAAGCTAATCACACTGACATTTAATAGGCCACCTCTGTCCAGGGGAGACAGAGTGATGATTGATGACTGAAAAACACCATGTGTTTCTCTTCAATTTGTAGAGTCTCCATAGATTGTGCCAAAGTGCTGGCAGCCGTTAACCACATGGGAGGATCCTTCAGCAATCTGTGAACTTGGAATTACTTTCCTTTCTACCTTTCCTTTCGCTGTGGTTCGGGCGTTTGCTTTGCTGAACACTTCTGTCCAGTTTGTGTGAGAGTTTTCCTGAGCACCCAGTCCCTTGCACTCTCTGTCATACTCCCACCCTGGCCTCATTGCTTTTCAACTGTTCCTCTACTCTTCAGTGGAGTTCAAAGAACCACATTGCATCATAGGTACTGAACAAACCATTCAGATCCAACACTGAGTTCAATTCTTTCAGATCAGATTCACAGATCTCAATACTTTCGATAGAGGGTATACTGATAATGATTCTGCTGTTTATTTAATTTCCCACCACTCCCATAGACATTCCTCCTCTTTCTTCACTCTCCTCACACTTCCTTTCCTTGTCTTTACACTCACTTAAAACCTGTTGCATTTATAATATTTTCTTGTTCTGATGGTATACTAGGACATTATCTGCAACTTTCTCTCCACAGATGTTGTCTGACCTGCTGAGTATTTCCAGAATGTTCTGTTTGTCTTTACTATTTCATTATTTTTGCTTTCCTTGACCCATCTTAAACTTGATATTCTGAGGACGGGTCACTGGACCTGAAACGCCAACTCTGGTTTCTCTCCACTGATGCTGCCAGACTTGCACTATAACATATCTTTAACTATCTCTGTGTGTGTTCTGTTATCTTTCCAGTGATGTGTACGCTTGTGTGTTGACCCCACAGTTCCCAATCTTTTATTTTGATTTTTTGATATTTATCTTGGGATACATGACAAAGCCATGGCTGTTCTACCTAAATGTTACTAACCTTGAATGTAAAACAAAAATGAATATTCCCTCATGCATAGTAATTGTAAAAGAAAGGAAGAGCTTAAATCCTGTGGAAAATTTGTATTGCATTAAATTATTGACAAAGAAACTATTGAGGTTCATTACTCTGCCTTTTCTTACATTAAGAACAGGTAAGATCAGATGACAAATAACTATGGGTGTCTCCCAAAATATCCTTCAGAAACTTGACTGAATAATACATAGTTTTACCAAGAAAATCCTCCGTTGTTCCCCTTACAACACACACAGAATTCTTTGTGCTAGAAACCAGGATGATGGCCTGGGATACTGAGGTTAGAGTTGCAGATTCCTTTTGCAATTATGAGAAAACAAAAGGCCTTGGAATCTTGCAATGACAGAGTGAATCAAGTTTCTTTTCATTACTGTATGGAAAAGGATCTGCAACGGTTGGAAGAGCTTTGGCAATTAAAGGTACTCAAGGAAGTTGAAATGCCTGTGAGAAAGACATCCCAGAAAAGCTCTAATGTAGTGATGGAGGAATCGCTGAATCCCACAAAACCTGTACAGTTTGTAACATCAACAAAATCAACGTGGAGGTGCCGGTGTTGGACTGGGGTGGACAAAGTCAGAAGTAACATGACACCAGGTTATAGTCCAAAAGGTTTATTTGAAATCACAAGCTTTCAGGTAGTAGCCCCTCCACTTCACCTGACAAAGGGGCAGTGCTCCGAAAGCATGTCATTTCAAATAAACCTGTTGGATTATAACCTGGTGTCATGTGACTTCTGACTTCCTCAATAACATCAAGTGCAAATCATAAAGAATGAAGGGGATCAGAGTTCGCTAAATGGGTTGGTTTGAGAAGTCAGGGTCTCAGAATTCAATATCTTAAGGGAGACAAGGTTTCAAACTTGTGGATTAAGCTGTGTTTAAGATTAATCTTCTAAATTGATTAACAGCCTTTTACTGTGATGTAATCTATATCCACGAGAATTTCCTGACTTGAGCAGATCTCATTTAAATAAGGAATGTTGTGGTTGTCAAGCTCCAATGGAGATTCCATCCCACATTTAAGGGAACTGTCTGTCTCAAAAATGTGTGAATCAAGAGGCACGACAAGATCTCCGAGAAGTTACAGAAGTACGTCTGGAAGTTCGGTTGGATGACCTGTGTAAAACACTGTTTCAAAGAAAGGAAAGAAGCACCTGGAAGCTGGACCTCATTTTTGTCAAAGGCCATAAAATGGTGGTGGTCAATGTGGCTATCAGGTTTGAAAATGATGACTCAGCATGAGAAACAGCCTTGGAGGAAAAAGATAATAATTACAAGTACTTAAATCAGGAAATTATTGAACTTACAGGAGATTTTCAACTAGTGCACCTTGGCTTTGCTATTGGAGCCAGGGGCAAATGGCTCGAGCTGAATGATTCCTGATGAAGGACTTCTGCTCAAAACATCGACTCTCCTGCTCCTCGGATGCTGTCTGACTGGCTGTGCTTTTCCAGCACCACACTTTTTGACTCTCATCTCCAGCATGTGCCGTCCTCACTTTGTTCAATAACTTGAACAATAGACCAATGCACCATGGGACAGTCAAAGGTTTAAATCGTTTGCCCAAGACGTATCGAGACTGATCATTTCCCTAACACTGGAATGATTGCAGATTTTTAATGATTATTAAATGATTTATTCTGCACAGCAGAAAGGTGGAAATCACACAAGTACAAGGTCACTACCACTTGTTTGATTTTTCCTTTTTTTTAGATAACTTTATAGACCAATTTTATACATTTATAGTTTGTTGTTTTCATTGTTTACTTAGTCAAGAGCCAAGAGTAGCTTTATTTGTCACTTCTACCATATACAAGTGATACAGTTAAAAACGAGACAGCGTTCCTCCAGGACCAAGGGTGCTACATGGACAGCACAAACTACACAATCATACATGGCATAAAGTGCATAAGAAGTACAAAATACACAAGACAGCAGCAATTCAAAGTCGTGCAAAGTATTTCAGAGTCTGATCATACTCGGGGGAAGCAACTGTTGCACAGTCTGGTGGTGAGAGACCGAATGCTCCAGTATCTTCTGCCAGATGGCAGGAGGGAGAAGAGTCTGAGTGAGGCATGTGTGGGGTCTTCCACAATGCTCTTAGCCTTTCAGATGCAGCGTGTGGTGTAAATGTCTGTAATGGAGGGAACGGAGACCCTGATGATCCTCTCACTATCTACTGTAGAGTCTTACTATCTGAGACAGTGCAATTCCTGACTGAGGCAGTGATGCAGCAGCTCAGGGTATTCTCACTGAACCCCCTGTAGAATGTGAGGAGGATAGGGGTTGGGAAGTGGGCTTTCCTCAGCCTGCGCAGAAAATAGAAACACTGCTGGGCATTCTTGGCTATGGAGCTGGGGTTGAGGGATCAGGTACGTTAGTCTATTAATATTTTAAGTAGGTGTAATTTTAAAATTTAATCAATTGAGATAAAGATTAGCTTTAGTAAGAGTGGTGGATAACACAGGGTGTAACATACAACATATAAGATGATGCTAGCATCCTTGGACATGTGCACTAACCGGAATGGTGTTACCTGGCTTCAAGATTCCCTTGTCAACCCACCCAGAGCTGGTGAATTGTCAGGGCCTATATTTTTCTTTCTGTCCTCTGAACACAGAAAGGTCGTGGTTGAGCTACTTAGAGGAGGTTAAGTTCACGTTGATAGATAAAATAAAAACCTGGCAAAGGGACTCAATCTTGTGAATGTTTGAAAAGTGACAAAGAAAGGTGAGAAGAATGAATCCATTTCCAAAGATAGATAGGAAGTCTTGAACCCACTGAGGTTAGAGACCTAGAAAGGATCTAGTGCAGGTGTATGTGATCGTGTCCAACTCTGGGCATAACACTTCAGGAATAACAGGAAGGTTTTGGAAAGGGTAACAAAAACAATTTAATGGAATAGAATGAGGGATTGCCATTATATGAACAGGCTGGAGAAGCTGTAGTTGTTCTCCTTACAGTAGGGAAGTCCAAGGGGAGGTTAGAGAGAGGTCTTTAAAATAAAGAGGGATTTAGAGACAGTAAATAAAGAGAAATAGTTTCCAATGGCTGAAGAGGGCACTGATTTAAGGTGATGAGAAAAATTACCAACCTTTTTTTTTAATGGTTAGGATTTAGATTGCATTGCCTGAGTGCTGATGCCTGCACACTTAATACATGCAAAAGGGACACTAAAAGAAGAAAAGAAACCACAGGGTTATGAGGTTAACTGCAGTGCTCTCGAAAAGGATTCATGCAGACGCGATGGATCTCCTACTCACAGTGCTCTTTGTGCCTGACAAGTGTTGTCAATTAGTGGCATGAATCATGTCATCAGGAAATGTCTTGGAGCCATCTTTCACAACAGCAGCAGATTTGATGAGTTTAAACTTGCGAAAGCTCTGGATTGAGTGTGTGATGGGCAGTTAATAGCTGAAGACTGAAACCTCAAGCCACCAACAGTTGCTGTCTTGGGTATGAAACAGCTCAGATATTGAAGTTTGACAAGTCCCTGTACTTTGTTGGTGATTTAAAATTGAAGTTTCAACTACCCATTCCAGACATTTCAAACAGTAAATGTCTCAAAGCAATATCTAGATAAGAATGGTACTCTGATCAACGTTTCTCCCTCAGCCAGTTATTCTTATTATAGCTAGTGGGGTATTCTTGGTAACAAAAAAGTATCAAAGTTAAGTATTGATTTCAAGAAATATTCTCCCTGGATCACTGTCAGAGAATCTGATGAGTGCAAACAAATATAATGAAGTTATTTTCAGATTGCATGGTAAAGTGCTTTGTGTAACCTTATTTACTGCAGTACATAGAGTCATAGAGATGTACAACATGGAAACAGACCCATCGGTTCAACCCGTCCATGCCGCCCAGATATCCCAACCCAATCTAGTCCCACTTGCCAGCACCCAGCCCATATCCCTCTAAACCCTTCCTATTCATATACCCATCCAAATACCTCTTAAATGTTGCAATTGTACGAGCCTCCACCACTTCCTTTGGCAGCTCATTCCATACACGTACCACCCTCTGTGTGAAAAGGTTGCCCCGTTGGTCTGTTTTATATCTTTCCCCTCTCAGCTTAAACCTATGCTCTCTAGTTCTGGATTCCCTGACCCCAGGGAAAAGACTTTGCCTATTTACATCTTTCCGATAGGAAGGAGACCAGAATTGCATGCAACATTCCAACAGTGGCCTAACCAATATCCTGTACAGTCGCAATATGACTTCCCAATTCCTGTACTCAATACTCTGACCAATAAAGGAAAGCATACCAAATGCCTTATTCACTATCCTATCTACCTGCGACTCGACTTTCAAGGAGCTATGAACCTGCACTCCAAGGTCTCTTTGTTCAGCAACACTCCCTAGGACCTTACCATTAAGTATATAAGTCCTGCTAAGATTTACTTTCCCAAAATGCAGCACCTCGCATTTATCTGAATTAAACTCCAACTGCCACCTCTCAGTCCATTGGCCTATCTGGTCAAGATCCTGTTGTAATCTGAGGTAACCCTCGTCGCTGTCCGCTATACCTCCAATTTTGGTGTCATTTGCAAACTTACTAACTGTACCTCTTATGCTCGCATCCAAATCATTTATGTATATGACAAAAAGTAGAGGACCCAGCACTAATCCTTGTGGCACTCCACTGATCACAGGCTGAAAAACAACCCTCCACCACCACCCTCTGTCCTCTACCTTTGAGCCAGTTCTGTATCCAAATGGCTAGTTCTCCCTGTATTCCGTGAGATTCACAAATAGTATGGTACAATTTCCTAAGTGATAATTGTTCAATATAACTTTTGCCATCAACACATGCGTCTCCAAACAAACCAACTGAAATATTCTAAGACAGATGCAAACTAATGGACAAAAACCCATTGGGAAATGAAAATTGAAGGGTTGAATATACACAGGACCAGACAGCAACAAAGAAAATGAGTTAATTTTTCAGGTACAGATTTGTCACAATTGATATACTCCATTCTGTAAGATATTTTCAGAGTTTGTGACAGGCGCTTGATGGCAGAAATCACATTAACTCAGTAAGCTGCTTGCTTATTCTGGAATTTGAACTAACAATTTTATATTTATTGTTTTCATTTCCAGTTTTGGAAAAATTGCAGATTACTTTTAGTACAAAATATGTATATAGTGAAGGGGGAATATAATCTCAGATTTTCCTTAGCCTTTGTGTTCGTAGAATCCCTACAATGTGGAAGCAGGCCATTCAGCCCATCAAGGCTACACCAGCCATCCAAAGAGCACCCCTACCCTGCATTTCCCATGGCTAATCCACCTAGCCTACACATCCCTGGACACTATGGGCAATTTAGCATGGCCAATCCACTCTAACCTACATTTTTTTGGACTGTGGTGAGGAAACAAGAGCACCTGGAGGAAAGAGCTGAAAATGTGTTGCTGGAAAAGCGCAGCAGGTCAGGCAGCATCCAAGGAGCAGGAGAATCGACGTTTCAGGCATGAGCCCTTCTTCAGGAGGAAACCCATGCAGACATGGGGACAACATACAAGTACCACACAGACAGTTGCCTGAGAGTTGAATTGACCCTGATTCCCTGGTGCTGTGAGGTAACAGCGCTAACCACTGAGCCACCTTTGTGTTAATCGTCTGTTGTTTAAAAATAAATTAAATTGGCTGTTTTGTGAGAATGTTTCTAATTAAACTGCTGCTTAGAATTCTCTTGGTGCAGAGATATTCAAGCAGAGCCTGGAGTAATGTTAAATTACTTTTGGAATCACATTGCATGCTCAAAGGCATTGAGCTATGATCCACTTAGAATTGGCCGTCCTGAAACCAGTGCATAGCTGATTCCTCCAATTGAGTGTAGCAGTGCAGCCTGAGGGGTGGCATGACAGCTCAGTGGTTAGCACTGCTGCCTCACAGTGCCAGGGTCCCGGGTTTGCACATTCTCCCTGTGGGTGGGTTTCCTCTGGGGGCTCTGGTTTCCTCCCACAAAACAGAAACGTGCACGTTAGGTGAACTGGTTATGCTAAATTGCCCTTAGTGTTAAAGGATGGTTAGGTTAGCTGCATTAGTCAGGGGTAAACGTAAACAAGGGGATGGGTTACTCTTTGAAAGGTCGGTGTGGACTTGTTGGGCAGTATTTCCACACTGTAGGGATTCTAAATTTAACTGGTTTCAATGCTGAGATGCTGTGACACTATTGGAGTCAATCTAACACATGCATTGACTTCAGAAATTCAGGGAATTTTCATTGAAACCTCTCAGCGTAATCACACATGCAGAACCCTGCACTCCTCGAGGGTAGTAATATCGAGATTACTCATGGTGCGATGAGCTAGTGAGGGTAGGAATAGGAGGTTAAAGCAGATAAATGCATGGCTGAGGAGCTGGTGAATAGGAGATGGATTCACATTTTTGGATCATTGGAATCTCTTCTGGGGTAGAAGTGACCTGTACAGAAAGGACGGATTGCACCTGAATTGGAAGGGGTCTAATAAATGGCAGGGAGATTTGCTAGAGCTGCTCAGGAGGTTTTAAATGAGTAAGGTGGGGGACCCAGGGAAATAGTGAGGAAAGAGATCAATCTAAGACTGGTACAGTTGAGAAAAGAAGTGAGTGTAGCAGTCAGGGCAGGCAGGGACAAAGCAGAGAACAAGTAGGACTGATAAATTAAACTGCATTTATTTCAATACAAGAGGCCTAACAGGGAAGGCAGATGCACTCAGGGCATAGTTAGGAACACGGGAGTGGGATATCATAGCAATTACAGAAATGTGGCTCAGGCCTGGCAGCTTAGTATTCAAGTTTACAAATGCTACAGGAAGGACAGAAAGGGAGGCAAGAGAGGAGGGGGAGTGGCATTTTTGATAAGGGACAGCATTACAGCTGTACTGAGGGAGGATATTCCTGGAAATATGTCCAGAGAAGTTACTGGGTGGAACTGAGAAATAAGAAAGGGATAATTACCTTTTTAAGATCGTATTATAGATCCTGTAATAGTCAGAGGGCAATTGAGAAACAAATTTGTAAGGAGATTTCAGTTTTCTGTAAGAATAATAGGGTGGTTATGGTAAGGGATTTTAACTTTCCAAACATAGACTAGGACTGCCATCAGGTTAAGGATTTAGATGGAGTGAAATTTGTTAAGCATGTACAAGAAAAAATTCTGTTTCAGTATGTGGATATACCTACTCAAGAAGGTGCAAAACTTGACTTTCTCTTGGAAAATAAGGCAGGGCAGGTGACTGAGGTGTCAGTGGGGGAGGTTAGACCAGATCTAAAAATTGAAATTCCAAATTGGAGGAAGGCTAATTTTGATGGTTTTAGGCAAGAACTTTCAAAAGCTGATTGGGGGAAAATGTTTGTAGGTAAAGGGACAGCTGGAAAATGGGAAGCCTTCAGAAATTAGATAACGAGAGTCCAGAGAGAGTTAGGGTGAAAAGAAAGGCTGGTAGGTATAGGGAATTCTGGATGACTAAAGAAATTGAAGGTTTGGTTAGAAAAAGAAGGAAGCATACGTCAGGTATAGACAGGATAGATCGAGTGAATCCTTAGAAGAGTATAAAGGCAGTAGGAGTATACATAAGAGGGAAAAAGAGAATATGAGATAGCTTTGCCAAATAGAGTTAAGGAGAATCCAAAGGGCTTTTACAAATACATTAAGGACAAAAGGGTAACTAGGGAGAGAATAGGGTCCTTCAAAGATCAGCAAGGCAGCCTTTGTGTGGAGCCGCAGGAGATGGAGAAGATACTAAACAAGTATTTTGCATCAGTGTTTACTGTGGAGAAGGACTTGAAAGAGACATAATGTATGGAAATGGATGATGATATCTTGAAAAATGTCCATATTACAGAAGAGAAAGTGCTGGATGTCTTGAAATGCATAAATGTGGATAACTCATCAGGACCTGATCAGGTGCATCCTAGAACTCCGTGGAAAGCTAGAGAAGTGATTGCTGGGCTTACTGTTGAGATATTTTATCATCGATACTCACAGGTGAAGTGACGGAAGAATGGAGGTTGACCAACATGGTGCCTCTATTTAAGAAAGATGGTAAGGACAACCCAGGGATCTATACACCAGTGAGCCTGACGTCAGTGATGTGCAAGTCATTGGAGGAAATCCTGAGGGACAGGATGTACATGTATTTGGAAAGGCACGGATTGTATAGGGATAGTCAACATGGCTTTGTGCATGGGAAATCATGATTTGGATGTGAACATAGGATGTATAGCTAGTAAGTTCACAGATGACGAAATTGCAGTTGCAGTGGATAGTGAAGAAGGTTACCTCAGATTACAGTGGGATCTTGACCAGATAGGCCAATGCACTGAGAATTGGCAGATGGAGTTTAATTTAGATAAATGCGAGGTGCTGCATTTTGGGAAATGCCAGGGTTGGAGGATTTGAGCTATAGGGAGGGGCTGAACAGGTTGGGGCTGTTTTCCCTGGAGCGTCGGAGGCCTTATAGATGTTCATAAAATCATGAGGGGCAAGTATCGGGTATATAGACAAGTTCTTTTCCCTGTGGTGGGGGAGTCCAGAACTAGAGGGCATAGATTTAAGGTGAGAGGGGAAAGGTGTAAAAGGGTCCTAAGGGCAACATTTTCATGCAGAAAGTGGTATGTGTATAGAATGAGCTGCCATAGGAAGTGGTGGAGGCTGGTACAATTACAACATTTAAAAGGCGTCTGGATGGGTATATGAATAGGAAGGGTTTGGAGGGATATAGGCTGGGTGCTGGCAAGTGGGACTTGATCAGATTGGGATATCTGGACAGCATGATTGGACTGAAAGGTCTGTTTCCATGCTGTACATCTTTGTGACTCTATGACTCTATGACATGTCCTGACTTACCTTAATGACTTGGGTAAAGTCATAGAGTCATCAACATTCAGAAACAGTGGGGAATAACACACAATAGCCTGTCATTACGCAAAATGTATGGTCAACTAAACATCACAGGGCCTTTGCATCACTAAATGTGAGCTCACCTTTACATCTAAGATTGGCCTTGGCTAATACAAGCAACATAGGCATGCTGAATTTTGTAATGAAAAGTGCCTGGAAACCTTAAAGACCAATCCGAAGCCAGAAAGGAGGGCCTTAAAGTGTACAGAAGAAGAAATCTCTGAGAACTAGAACAACAAGATGTTCATTTATAAGCAAGAAAAATTCTGGCATCCTCACAAATAAAACACTGAAACAGCTATCAGATAAGTGCAGAACGTTGCAGAACACCGTAGCAGGAACCCAAACCCTGGTGCCTGACAAACCTCCAGAGAACAATCCAGATGACAGTCCAGGAGATGAGATTTCCAACTAAACAGAGGTCCCCCAACAAGCTAACAGGATTATTCAACCACCAGCCCGTAATGCAAACACAGGGACACTGATGACCTTGATACGTAGGCAGAAGAGCTGATAAACAAGAAAGGGGACCCAGAGGTCACAGCACGAGATGTGGGCCTTCATACAGTGTACTGAGGACTTCTAGATAAATGGAGAAAACCACCTAAAGTCACTCATAGATCGAGGGAAGGATGAAAAGAAAACCAAAAGTGCAGAATAACAGAAAAAGGTTGAAGATATGGAGTCATGAAGAAAGCTAATGTGAAGAAACGATGGACAGCTAAAAAAAAAAGAAACAGAACTTTTTTACAGAAAAGACACATGGCCCAGCAAATGATGGGGGCTCTGGCAATCACTCTTTGCGCTCTCTCAAAAGAGGACTTGGAAAAGAAATTCACCGCTAAATTTTCTGTGCCCAACAGCAAGACTAATCTTAATAAATTGAAAAATAATACTCTGGTAAAGTGGGTGATGGTCAACTGATGCAACACATCGAGGAGGAAGAGGTCAATACTGTCATCAAAGTGATCAATCTCGAGAATGCAGCAGGTCTGGATGGGATGAACCTGGAGGATATTCATAACAAGGTGTTATGCACCTTCCCACACTCTTCTCCTTATGGCTAAAATCATACACAATCCTGGATTGCCTAATACAAATCAAACAGTCCTGATCCCTAAGTTGAAGATATGGAATACCTGAAGAACATAGATAACTGCAGGGCAATCATAATTGGACTCAAGCTACGTTGCATTTAACTAAAATGATGGCAAAGAGACAAAGTGACACAGTTTAAACTTGGACTGAAGGGTTTTCTCAAGGCAACACGAGGCTGGAATGAAAACATAGCAATCTTGGAAATCATCATAAAAGGCACTAAAAGGAATAGAAAAGATCTCTCAGTTATCGTTGTTAATCTCCCAAAGGCTTTTGACTCTGTTGGTCGTAAACTATTAATCAAGTCTCTACAAAGAATGCGTCTCCCCAGATCATTAGGGCAACTGATCGAGGATTTATACAGTAACAGCACCACAGCAATCAAAAGCAACAAATCCAAAACTTATCCTTTCTAAATTGAAGGGTGAGTCAAGTCCATTGTTTCTTCGCACCAGCTTTCTTCATGACTCCATATCTTCGACCTTTTTCTGTTATTCTGCTCTTTTTTCTTTAACATTGCCTTGGGTCCACTGTTATACATTCTTGAAGGTGCCAAATCAGTAGTACCATTGATGGTAAACTGCTCCACTTTGACCTTTGCAGATGACATCACATTAATTTGTGATTTGGGGATTGGAATGACCTCATATCTAAAGATGGTCCAATAATACTGTGATAAAACAGGACTCACAATCAACAATCTGTTATGGACTAGGCCAGACCACTCAAAACATTCTTGAGCAGGTAGCCCCAGACCATAACTTTGCAATTTGTTTCAGTAAGTGTACAGTGAAAATTAGCTGAAAATGTGTTGCTGGAAAAGCGCAGCAGGTCAGGTAGCATCCAAGGAGCAGGAGAATCGACGTTTCGGGCATGAGCCCTTCTTCAGGAATCCTGCTCATGCCTATAACGTTGGTTCTCCTGCTCCTTGGATGCTGCCTGACCTGCTGCGCTTTTCCAGCAACACATTTTCAGCTCTGATCTCCAGCATCTGCAGTCCTCACTTTCTCCTACAGTGAAAATTACCCAGAGTAAGATAGCTAGGTTGACTATTAGATTTTGAAACAGACAAAAAGTTTATTCGCAAAATTACGCAATGAAATACAAAGAACAGAATAAAGAATCCATCACAGAACTCAAAATTTCCAGCTAGATTTAATTATGCTGTTCTGAATAATCACAACAATCCCAATAAGCAAATTCCCTTTAAAAACCATTATAAATGGAACACATGCTTACAGGTTGAAATTGAAGGGCAGAAAAGAGAGAATGAGAGTTTCCACACAGCTCCCCTGTTGAACTTCCCAGTTCAGGGCTGAACTAAAACCATCTCAGCTCAACTCAAATAGCTAGAGAGCTGACCACACCCCTTTCATTGTACAGGTTACTTCTAAAACATGGCCACTTTGGCCTGAAGTCTCATCTGTTTACATATAAACAAAATCCTTTTCATCTCTGTACCAAACTAGACTGATTGGAGCCTGGCCCGGTTTATTGCCCCTCTGAAAAAAATCAAGGGCAGAGTCTCATTGAGCCAAGGAACAGCTTTTAGGAAAAAAAGGGACTAGCTTTGTGATACCTCCCACCTTAAAAAAAAATGAACCTTCAATACCAAAAGATGGCTTCATTTTTAACCCTTCAAAACCTGATTAGTAATTTAAACACACATCTACACTATACTAACTAAAAAAACATGCACAACCTCATGCAAATTCGAGCCACAGCACACCCATCACCGAACGCCTCCGTATCTCATTCGAGTCTCGATATCACATCAGCTTCACGTTTTTGCAACCTACCATATGCACAATTGTCAAACTGAATGGCTGCAACAACAAACTCCATCTAAAGAGTCTGGCATGTTGTCCTTAAATTTTTCCATAAATGTCAATGGGTTGTGATCAGTGTACACGATTGTCTCAGATGTATTACTAATAATATAAACACTGAAATGTTGGAACGCCAACATCAAGCTTAAAGCCTCTTTCTCCACCGCTGAATATTTCTGTTGATGAACGTTCAACTTCCTGGAAAAATACCTGATGGATCTTTCTATTCCCTCATCATCCTCCTGCAGGAGCACTGCACCAACACCCACATCACTGGCATTGATAGCCACCTTGAAAGGCTTCATTAATCCGGTGTGGCTAATACTGGGCAGTGGTTAACACAGTTTTTAGGCTGTCAAATTCCTTTTGACAGATCTCTGTCCACTGAAACTTCTTGCCCTTTTTAAATAATTCAGTGAGTGGAGCAGCCACACTGATAAAGTTTGTTACAAACCTTCAATAAAAACCATTCAGTCCCAGGAACCGTAGTACTGCTTTTCCGTCGATGATGTGGGAAATTCCCCAATTACTTTTGTTTTGCATCTTGTGGGGCAATTTGTCCATGTCCAATTACATGCCCCAGGAAAGTAACTTGGGCTTTGGCAAATTAACGTTTAGCTCAGTTTACCATCAACCCTGCATTCCAAAGTCAATCAAACAAGTCCAACAAATGCTGTAAATGTTCCTTCCATGAGTGTCTAAAAATCACTAGGTCATCGAAATACACCACACAGTTGAGGAATCCAGCAATGACCTTATTATTCAGTCTCTGAAATGTGGTTGGAGCATTTTTCATACCAAATAGCATGACTTTGAACTGATATAGTCCATTTGGCTTTACAAAAGCCGAAATCGCCTTTGCTCTCTCTGACAGAGGCACTTGCCAGTAGCCTCTGAGCAAGTCCAACTGAGAAATGAAAGTTGCTTGTCCCACTTTTTCAACGCAGTCTTCCAACCATGGATTTGGATATTGTGAAGTTTGATCCTTGATCTGACTGGATCTCGATTGGCAGTCCATATCTGGTAAAAAATTTAAGTAATTCTTCTACAACTCTTTTAGCTGTGATGTTGCATAATGGGATTGCCTCTGGAAATCTAGTCAACACATCCATTATTGTTAATAAAGACTTATTCCCACTTTTTGTTTGAGGTAAAGGACCTATGCAATCAATCAAGACTCTTGTGAAAGGTTCCTCAGATGCTGAAAGAGGTATTAAAGGTGCAGGTTTTATTACTGCCCGTGGTTTTCCGATTACCTGACATGTATGACACATCTGTCAAAATGTATCCACATCTTTGTTTAGTCCAGACCAGTAAACATGTCTTTATATTTTAGCCTCTGTTTTCCTCACCCCTACATGACCTCAAAGTGGGGTAGCTCATGCGCCACTCACACCACCTCTTTTCTATACCTTACTGACAAAACAATTTGATGAATTTCTGCCGACTTTTCATCTGCTTGAATGTGTGATGGTCGCCATTTCCTCATTAAGTCATCATTTGTTCAGTAATAACACACAGGAATGCATTCACTTTCTTTCCTGTAAATGCCTTTTGATAAACTGTTTTAACTTCTCATCTTTCTGCTGTAATTCAATCAGCTTAGTAGAGCTTAAAAATTCTTGCATGTTTACCTGTTTGCTCCTTCTCTGTTCCATGTATCTGATCAACAGTAAGTTTTGGATAACACTATGTCAGCTTCCTTATCTGTGCCTTTTGATCTCTCCTGCTTCAGCTTGTGCCTCTGTGATCTTGTGACCACACAATGTGGGAAAATTCCTGGATAAATATTCTCCATGTCTTCAGTTGCCTGCATCTCCACTGGTTTTTCAACTGGAGTAGGAAGCGCGCCTACCAGTGAATCAGCTAAATCATTTGCAAGGACAAATTATATTCCTGGAGCTGAGGGTTTGTCCAGTACTCCTACTGCAAATTCTTCACTCTTCTCTGGACTCTCTAGCCTCATTTTACATAACTGAGCACTTTTTGTCTCACCATGAATTCCTATTACCAGCACCTTTTCTGGCAACAGTCCCTCAGGAGTACATATCTCCTCATCCTTCAGCATGACGGACTGAGAGGATCCTGTGTCCCTTAATATTGTAACCTCCTTACCTGCTACTCCTGGCCTATATGAATAAACTTTACCCTTGCATGTTTATTTTTTAAGCAAATCTGACACTTCCTCCTTAATCAACCTCTGATCATCTTGTACACTCTGAGGCAGTTGTCTAACTTCCCTTGTGCTTTTTGTTACTAGTCCAACAAAACTCCCAGACTTGTCTGGTTTTCCTACATCAGGCTTTCTCCTAGCCCACCAACACTGTGATTTTGTGTGGCCCACTTTATTACAATGAAAACGTCATAGCCTTTTAACTTCATTGTGCACCTCAAGGGTTTCTTTTTACCCTGTGGTAAGTTATCCTTATGATCTTCACTGAGATCTACCTTTCCCTTTCCACATGTGGATTTCTCTTTGCCCCAGTTTGTATCCCTCATGGACTGAAATTGATTCCAGAAGCCAATCCGTGTTTTATGGACCAGCTCATTATCATCAGTTACTTCAGCTGCTAACCTTACTGTTTTAACTCTCTGCTCTTCCACATGAGTTCACATTACTTCCTCACTAAGCTGACCCTCAGCCTTTATCTCCAGCCTTTTAAGCTGACTTTCCTTTTTAAGTGTCAGTTTCTGAAGTTCAAAAGCTCTCTCTTTCTTTCCCTGGTGTCTCTTTTTCCCTCTCTTCTGCTTTTAATTGTAACTCAAACTGTTTCATTTCTGCTGCCCTTTCCTTATCGCTCGCCTCTAACTCAAGCTGCTTCATTTACAATTGAATTCTTGCCATTGCTATAGATTCTGATGGTTTCTCCAGCAAGTTTAAATGCTGAGCTGCTGCTGTAATTATCTCTCCTTTCCTCACAGAAGCATGCAGTTCCAATTCCAGCTTCTCTGCTAATTCTTACAACTTGGTCTTAATCACTTTTTGCAAAGCCTCCAAAGTCACTGCATCCACATTCAGAAAACTTTTGGTGACTGAAAGAGCCATTACTATCCCAAGCTTTGTCTACCCACCCAAACCAACACCCGAAACAAAGACACTAGCACCTACCACTCGCTGTTTCAAATCCTGCAAAGTGCCCCCAGTCTGTTATGGACTAGGCCAGACCACTCAATACATTCTTGAGCAGGCAGCCCCAGGCCATAACTTTGCGATTTGTTTCAGTAAGTGTACAGTGAAAATTACCCAGAGTAAGATAACTAGGTTGACTACTGGATTTTAAAACAGGCAAAACATTTATTCACAAAATTACACAATGAACACAAAGAACAGAATAATGAACACCTACAGAACTCAACCTATTCAGCTAGACTTAATTATGCTGTTCCAAATAATCACAACAGTTCCAATAAACTCCCTTTAAAACCCAGTATAAATAGAACACATGCTTACAGGTTGAAGTTGAAGGGCAGAAAAGTGAGAACGAGAGTTTCCACACAGCTCCCCTGTTGAAATTCCCAGTTCAGGGCTGAACTAAAACCATCTCAGCTCAGCTAAAGAGCTTACCAATCCTCTT
This sequence comes from Chiloscyllium plagiosum, assembly GCF_004010195.1. Classification (NCBI taxonomy): domain Eukaryota; kingdom Metazoa; phylum Chordata; class Chondrichthyes; order Orectolobiformes; family Hemiscylliidae; genus Chiloscyllium; species Chiloscyllium plagiosum. The sequence continues at coordinate 6,045,369 of NC_057744.1, read as the reverse complement.
TCATTATACAGGTCACTTCTAACGCGTGATCACTTTGGCCTGAAGTCTCATCTGTTTGCATATAAACAAAAGGCCTCTCAAAATCGTTTTCATCTCTGTACCAAACCAGACTGATTGGAGCCTGGCCCGGTTTATTGCCCCTCTGAAAAAAATCAAGGGCAGAGTCTCCTTGAGCCAAGAAACAGCTTCTAGAAAAAAAGGGACTAGCTTTGTGACAAACCCAAAGACTAAAGGGTCCCGCTTTACCTAACAAAGGGAAGACCTTCCTTCACAACCACGAGAAAATATTTAACTTAAAAGGGAATAACTTTCTCCAGGAGAAACAAAGATGTTCCTGAGGCCCTGGATCAATCTGTGAACAAGTGTCACAGAAAGAGAGTGGGAGGAGAAACCTAACAGCTGGATCTCTGGCTTGGAAACTACTGCTGTCTACTGGCCCAGAAACTTGAACTTCTCAAAACACGTTATCACAAGATTATTTTACCAAGTGATCTTCACAGAGACATCACAAAACACCCTTCAGAAATTAGACTGTAACTCAACCAAACAGTTTCTGCATCTCCCACCATGTACCACAAATGGGGCTATCTAAGCCAGATGGATGATTGGGTTTGCCAAAACTCAGGATACAAATCCCAGGTGCAGTCATATGTAATTGGGAATCACTTGAAGCATCTATTGATGCAGAGCTTCAAGCATCATTCCAGTTTTGTAGGGAATATAATTCAGGAACAGTCGAGGGGCAACATCAACTCAAGGTCCTAAAGGAGGTCTAGACCTTCTCAATTAAAAAGAAACCTGAACAAAATTCAGCTATGGAGCTGGAAAAACACTTGAATGCCCTAAGTCCTGAATTAATAACAGCAGAAACCAGGCCATTTACCAATGACAAGGCAAGGAGAGATTGGGAGCTGGCTAAATGATTGGACCTCGAAAGTCAGGGAGCTGGGATGAAGTATTACAAAAACAATGTGATCTCAAACTCCTGGGTGAAAATGCCTTGCAGAATTAAATTGTCTAGTCTAATCAACAGCCTGCAATCTCCACGCAACCAGAAATACCTTGTGAAGTTGTGGACTGTATTTATAGTCAGAATGCCAAAGGTGTTAGATACCTTGAGAAACATTATCACACATGAACAGCCTGATCATGAAAAACACACAGATTAAATGTCACAACAGGATTGGATGGATCTACAACCAAAAAGTCAGAAAGTAATGATGGAGTACACACATCAAACCACAACTGAAAAAGAACCATGACTGTGGAAACTGGATCTGACCTTGAAAAATGACTGAAGAATTGCAGTGGTCAATGTTAACATAGAACATAGAAAAATACAGCGCAGTACAGGCCCTTTGGCCCTCAATGTTGCGCCGATCCAAGCCCACCTAACCTACACTAGTCCACTATCCTCCATATGTTGAAACTTTATTGCTGGAACAGCACAGCAGGTCAGGCAGCATCCAGGGAACAGGAGATTCGACGTTTCAGGCACAGGCCCTTCTTCAGGAATCCTGAAGAAGGGCCTG
>NC_057744.1:6008109-6041636 GCF_004010195.1 Chiloscyllium plagiosum | reverse complement strand
GGGTGGGAAGAGGTGTAATCCAGGTAGCTGTGGGAGTCGGTGGGTTTGTAAAAATTGTCAGTGTCAAGTCGGTCGTCACTAATGGAGATGGAGAGGTCCAGGAAGGGGAGGGAGGTGTCAGAGATGGTCCAGGGTAAATTTAGGTCAGGGTGGAATGTGTTGGTGAAGTTGATGAATTGCTCAACCTCCTCGCGGGAGCACGAGGTGGTGCCAATGCAGTCAATTGCCTATGGTGTCTAGGGATGTGTAGGTTAGCTGCATTAGTCAGGGATAAACATAGAGTGATAGGGTAGGGGAATGGGTCTGGGTGGGTTACTCTTCGGAGGGCCGGTGTGGATTTGTAGGGCTGAATGGCCTGTTTCCACACTGTGGGAATTCTACGATTCCCAAACGGGACGCTGAAGAATTGACGAGAGGTTCTGAACCTGTCAACTTTGTATTCGTCGTGAGTGCAAGAGGAAAGTGGCTCAGACAGAAGATGCACTTCCTGGTGTACATGTCCTTAACCCACGATGTATCAAGACGTAGAATATCACTGACACTGAAACTGTTACAATATCATCAGTGACCAACAGAACAACTTTATAACCCACTCAGCTTGGGCTGAGGATGTCAGATGCCAACTTGACAGTGCCAGGGTGAAGTATCTAGAATGAGGATGGTGGGAGAAAACTATTTTATAAACGTTTATAAGATGTTAAGGGCCATAACATTGCATAAAGTATAAAATCTTAATAAAATTGTTGTAACAATGGTGGTGGGTAGGTAGCACTGTTAAGCTATTCGATCACGGATGTGGGACAACATATAGTACAAATGGTGGTGGTACGCAATTGGAAAAACAATACATCAGGTGATTTTTTTAAAATTAGAATCGCCACCGTTTGGAAAAGGGCTATTCAGTCCAAAACGTCTACACCAACCCTCTGAAGAGCATCACAACCAGGTACATCCTCTCCCTGATAATCCTACATTTTCCATGGCTAATGTCCCTAACCTACATATCACTGAACACTATGGGTAATTTAGCATGGCCAATCACCTAACTTGCACATCTTTGGACTGTGGGAAGAAATCAGAGCACCTGGAGGAAACCCACACAGGGAGAATGTGCAAACTCCACACAGATGGTCATTCGAAGCTGGAATTGAATCCAGGTCCATGATACTGTGAGGTAGCAGTACTAACCACTGAGCAATCATACCATCCTAATGTCCTTGGACTAACTAACCAGAATGGAAGTTTCTGGCTCTACGTTTCCCTTGTTTGAAATACCCCAATCGCTGGATTTTCTGTAGATCATCCTCTTTAGACCAAGATTTCATGACTTGGAGGATTTTAAAAACATCGATGAGCAATGCTAAGACTCATAAAAGCCACTGTGTATGTTCATTAAAATAGCAGGGTAGGTAGACAAGGTAATTAAGAAAACATGTGGGAGACTTGCCTTTATTAGCTGAGGCATGGCATACAAGAACAAGGTGCTAATGCTGAAACTGCTGGTTAGACCTCAAATGGAATATTATGTGTAGTTGTAGTGACCACATTAGAGGAAAGATGTGGTTGTGTAAGAGAAGATGAAGAGGAGGTTTACCGGGATGCTGAGCCATAAGGAAAGATTGGATGGGCTGGGGTAATTTTCCTTGGAGCAATAAAAGTTGAGATGGGACCTGAGAGAGATTTATAAAGTTATGAGGAGCATAGACAGGGTGAATAGGGTGAACAGTTTCCATTATTTGGAGAGGTCAAAAAACCAGGGACACAGATTTAAGCTAAGAGTTGGAAGAACAAAGAACATTACAGCACAAGAAGAGGCCTTCGGCCCTTCAGCCTCGCCGATCCAGATCCTCTATCTAAACCTGCGCCTATTTTCTAAGGATCTGTATCCCTTTGCTTCCTGTATCCATTCATGTCTCTGTCTAGATACATCTTTACCACCTCTGCTGACCACACATTCCATGCCCCCACCACCCTCTACATAAAGAACTTTCCACGCATATTTCCCTTAAACCTTTCCCCTCTTACTTTGAACTTATTACCCCAAGTAATTGAGTTCCGCAAATTGGGAAAAAGCTTCTTGCTATCCACCCTGTCTACACTTTTCATGATTTTGTAGGCCTCAATCAGGTCCCCACTCAACCTCCTCCTTTCCAATGAAAATAATCCTAAACTACTCAACCGCTCCTCCTAGCTAGCTCCCTCCATCATATTAGGCATTATCCTGGTGAACCTCCTCTGTACCCTCTCTAAAGCATCCACATCCTTTTGGTAATGTGGTGACCAGAACTGTACACAATATTCCAAATGTGACCGAACCAAAGTCCTGTACAACTGTAATTTGACCTGCCAACTCTTGTACTCAATACCCTGTCCGATGAAAGAAAGCATGCAATTTGCCTTCTTGACCACTCTACTGACCTGCATTGCCACCTTCAGGGAACAATGGATCTAAACATCCAGATTCATAGAGTCATAGAAGTCTATAGCATTGAAACAGACCCTTCAATCCAACCTGTCCATGCCAACCAGATATCCCAACCCAATCTAGTCCCACCTGCCAGCACCCAGCCCATATCCCTCCAAACCCTTCCTATTATATACCAATCCAAATGCCTATTAAATGTTCCACCACATCCTCTGGTTTCTCATTCCACATATGTACCACCCTCTGCGTGAAAAAGTTGCCCCTTAGGTCTCTTTTATATCTTTCCATTCTCACCCTAAACCTCTGCCCTCTAGTTTTGGACTCCCCGACCTCAGGGAAAAGACTTTGTCTATTTATCATATCCATGCCTCTCATAATTTTGTAAACCTCTGATCTCTCTGTACATCAATTTTCCCCAGGACTTTTCCATTTACTGTATAGTTCATTCTTTAATTGGATCTTCCAAAATGCATCACCTCGCATTTGTTCGGATTGAACTCCATCTGGCATTTCTCTGCTCAACTCTCCAGTCTATCTATACTCTGTTGTATTCCCTGACAGTTTCCTTCACTATCTGCTACTCTACCAATCTTAGTGAAGGCTAAGAGGAGAGAACCTTTTCACTTAGAAGGAGGAGTCTGATACTCACTGCCTAAAATAGTTGTGGAGCCAAGAATGTCCAACGCATTTAAGCAGTATTTAGATATTCAGCTTCGTTGACAGAGTCTCCAGGGCTATGGTCTATTCGAAAATGGGATTAATGTAGTCAGATCTTTGTTGATAGATGCAGACACAATGGGCTGAATGGCCTCCTTTTATGCTATGAATGCCTATCAATTTGGCATTGAAATGAAGAGTATTTTATTTTGCTGAGAGTTGTTTCATGTGGAACACATTGCCTTAGAGAATGGTTGAAGTACATTCAGCAGTAACTTTCAACATGGAATTAGATAAGTACATGAAGAGGATTTATTAACTAGGCGATAAGGAAAGGACAGGGTATGAAACTGATTGAATAACTTTTTCAAATAGCCAAAACAAGCATGATGGACTGACTGACCTTTCTCTGAGTTGATGATTCTTTAATTAACTGTTCGTTCAGAACACTGTTGTAGCTTTAATGTGAGATAAGTCTGACACAGACTTAACTGGTTGGGCATTACTTTACATTTTCTTTTCTGCTCTTGTATAAACCTACTTAATGTCTCAATTTGCTAAATATGCAGCCACAGCACTCTACCAATAATTATGATCTTAATTGTAATAGTTTGCATTGGACACCCATTGAAATACACATCTTATTTACTCACGCCAACTAATATTTCAATTAACAATCAACTGAAAACCAATCAGAAAGTAAAGATTCTCAGCAAATGTGTATCTTTGTTCTGTAACGGAAAACTGTCCCCCCCATTAGCTCGCCAGGAATTGTAGAATCCATGAAAAATTACAAGCGGTCATCATTTATTTTTGGGGCAGATATCCTATTTAATTGAGGTCTCCTTTTTTTTTCTAATCATATAAATTTTAGCATAAAATGTTTTGCATATGCTGCAAAATTGCCTGCAGTGCTGTTCAGAGTTAGTTTGTATCCAAATCATTTCAGTGCATATGCCACAATGATGGAGCTGATACCTTCCAGAAAGTTAATCGACAATGTAATTGTTTACATAGCAGCGTCTACTGCTGTATCACAGCAGGATTTCCATTCTGAATGGCCACAAATGTGATCTGAAAGATAAAATGAGGTCTTGTATGTGTGCAGTACATTAGACAATTTCAAAAGCACTTTCCTGCAAATTGTGCACGTTTCGAAGTGTAATCATGGTACAGTAAGATGTACAGCATGCAATTTACACACACAAACATCCATAAGGTTTACAGTGAGGCCACCATTTAGCATATCATTTGAAAGACTGTGTCATGAAAATGCAGCACTCCTTCTTCCATAATGCACTGATATGTCATCGTGGATCTTGTGCTAAATTGGCTGGAGTGAAAAGTGAACTCACAGGATCCTGGTGTCTTACTGCATAAAAAGCTCAGTAATAAGGAAATCTAATAGAATGATATTGTTTATTGTGAGGGAAATTGTAATCAAAAACAAGGAAGTTATACAGGGATTGTTGAGACCACATCTGGACTATTGTGGACAGTGTTGGTCTCTTTGTTTGAGGGATGTAAGGGCATTAGAATGAAGATGTTCAAGCAGATATACCTGAGGAATACCTGGAATGGATGGGTTATGTTATGAGGAAATGTTGACAGGCTAGGTTTGTACCTGCTGGAGTTAGGAAGAGCAAGAGGTGAGTTGATTGAAACTTACGAAATTCTGAGGAGTCTTGACAGGTTAGGTGTGGTCACCTAAGAGGTCAATAAGACAGAGGTGAGGAAAATATATTTCCTCACAGAACGTTGTGAGCCTTTGGATTCATCTCTCGAAGCAGCCTTTGAACATTTTAAAGGTAGATGTATGTAGATTCTTGATAAGGAAGGTTTTGTAAGGTTGTTGAGACAACTCTGTGGAGCAGTCAAATCAAACATGATCTTAATGGGATAAAACTGGAACTAGCTGGAGAAACTCAGGAGGGCTGGCAGCATCTACAGAGAGAAACAGAATCAATACCTTGGGTCCAATGAGCTTTCATCAGAAGTAATTTTTCTTCTGAAGAAGAAGAGTCACTGGACCTGAGGAATTGACTCTGTTTTTCTCTCCCTCCACAGATGCTGCCAGATCTGATGAGTTTCTCCTGCTGTTTCTGTCTTTGTTTCAGATTTCCAGCATCCGCTTTTTTTTAATGATCTTATCGACTGCTGAGTTCCCGACTCCAGTTTCTTTTAAGTTTCCTGTGTTTTTTTTATTGTGAACTGAAATGGGAAAAGGACTGTTTTAAAAACAAGCATTGTGAGAAGGATTTTTAGATTTATTAAAAGCAAGCTGTCAATGTTTATTGTAATTGCAACTCAAACTGTTGGTGTTGAAGCCATGCTGAGGGTAGGGTAAGGATTCCAGCTGGATAGGGTGTGTACAAAGTGAGATTTAGCTGGCAACAAATTGCTGATTGGTCTGTGGAGTTATGACCAGTAGCCAATGACAAAGGCTTTCTGCCTGCCAACATTCAGCTTGTGGAAATAAAGAAGTTATCCAGAAACTTTTGGACCACAGGAAGGGGAGTTGCTGTCTTTTCCTCTGCAGTAAAAGGAATTCCTAAATCTTGAAGAAAACCTGTTTATTTTTCCTCACAAGTTATTATTAACCAATAGTCAGAGACTTTATAAATTGTGAACTATCCTTCCGAACCTTCTACAAACACATGGAAGTACCTAGAGAAGAGAGATCAAGGACTAACAAGTTCTGATAAACCAGTGAATCCTGTGGACAAGGACCATTGACCTGTCTTCCCCGCTCTTACCCTCCACTGTGTTTTGTGTCTGTCCCTATGTGTGTATAGACAGTGTTTTAACTGCAGGTTAGAGTTTTAAATGTAAAGTCATATATTGACAGTTGTCTGTTATACCTAGAGTCTTTTGTTTGTTAATAAGTAGCATTTCTTCGTAATGTACTACTTCCTAAAGGATAAGGAAGGAAGGTTGTGTGTTGAACCTGAGAAAATGGGTGAGATTCTCAATGAGTACTTTGCATCAGTGTTCACTGAGTAGAGGGACATGATGAATATTGAGATTAGAGATAGAAGTTTGCTTATTCTGGATCACGTTGACATAAGGAGGGAGGATGTGTTGGGTAGACTAAAGGATATTAAGTTGGATAAATCCCTAGCACCGGATTGGATCTATCTCAGGTTGCTGAGGGAGGCGAGAGTGGAAATAGTTGAGGCCCTGACAGATATCTTTGTAGCATCTTTAAACACAGGTGAAGTGCCGGAGGACTGGAGGGTTGCTAATGTCCAAGAAGGGTAGTAGGGATATTCCGGATAACTACAGACAGTGAGCCTGACGTCAGTAGTGGGAAAGTTGCTGGGGAAAGTACTGAGGGTTAGGATCTATTTACATTTGGAAGATAATGAGCTTATCAATGATAGGCAACACAGTTTTGTGCAGGGTACATCATGCCTTATCAACTTAATAGAGTTCTTTGAGGAAGTGACCAAGTTAATAGATGAAGCAAAGGCTGTAGATATCATATCCCTGGACTTTAGTAAGGCATTTGATAAGGTTCCCCATGGTAAACTAATGTAGAAAGTGAAGTCACATGCTGTGCAGGGTGTTCTAGCTAGGTGGATAAAGAACTGGTTGAGCAACAGGAGACAGAGAGTAGTAGTTGAAGGGAGTTTCTCAAAATGGAGAAAGGTGACCAGTGATGTTCCACAGGGGTCAGTGCTGGGGCAACTGTTGCTTGTGATTTACATAAATGATCTGGAAGAGGGCATTGGTAATCTGATCAGTAGGTTTGCGGATGACACGAAGATTGGTGGAGTAGCAGAAAGCATAGGGGACTGTGAAAGAATACAGGAGGATATTGATAGACTGAAGAGTTGGGTGGAGAAGTGCAGATGGAGTTCAATCCAGCCAAATGTGAGGTGATGCATTTTGGAAGGTCTAATTCTAGAGCGAACTATACTGTAAATGGAAGAGCCATGGGAAAAGTTGATGGGCAGAGAGATAGGGGAGTTCAGGTCCATTTTACCCTGAAGGTGGCTGCACAGGTGGATAGAATGGTCAAGAAGACATATGGTATGCTTGCCTTCATCGGATGGGGTATTGAGTATAAGAGCTGGCAGGTGATGTTAAAAGTGTACAAGTCTTTAGTTCGGCTGCGTTTAGAATACTGTGTATAGTTTTGGTCGCCATATTACCAAAAGGATGTGGATGCTTTGGAGAAGGTGCAAAGAAGGTTTATGAGGATGTTGCCTGGTGTGGAAGGTGAAGAAAGGTTGAGTAGGTTAGGATTGTTGTCATTAGAAAAAAGGAGATTATGGGGGGACCTGATTAAGGTCTACAAAATCATGAAGGGTTTTTTTTAGATTAGATTAGATTACTTTACAGTGTGGAAACAGGCCCTTCGGCCCAACAAGTCCACACCGCCCCGCCGAAGCGCAAACCACCCATACCCCTACATTTACCCCTTACCTAACACTATGGATAATTTAGCATGGCCAATTCACCTGGCCTGCACATCTTTGGACTGTGGGAGGAAACCGGAGCACCCGGAGGAAACCCACGCAGACACGGGGAGAATGTGCAAACTCCACACAGTCAGTCGCCTGAGGTGGGAATTGAACCCAGGTCTCTGGCGCTGTGAGGCAGCAGTGCTAACCACTGTGCCACTGTGCCGCCCACCCTGTATAGACAGGGTGGATAGAGATAAGCTTTTTTCCAGGGAGAGGGATTCAATAACGAGAGGTCATGCATTCAAGTTGAGAGGAGAAAAGTTTAAGTGGGATACACATGGAAAGCACTTTACAGAGAGGGTGGTAGGTGCCTGCAACACGAGGCCGTCATAGGTAGGAGAGGCAGGCACAGTAGATTCATTTAAGGTGTGTCTGGAGAGATGCGTGAGTAGGTGGCATGCAGAGGGATTCAGATCCTTAGGAACTAGGCGATAGGTTTAGATTTGGATTGGCACAGGCTTGGAGGGCTGAAAGGCCTGTTCCCGGGCTGTAAATTTTCTTTGTTCTTTGTTCTTCTTAAGTACAGAAACCTAATCCATGTTATCTGTTAATGTTGGTCTAAAAATGTGAGGTAAATTGGGAGATTCTGTGTACTATGATAACATTTTTAACTATTTTGATGACTCCGTGAATAGCAGCGCTTACTCTCTCTTGAAGACAAAAAAAACCTGCAGATGCTGGAATCCAAAGTAGACAAGCAGGAGGCTGGAAGAACACAGCAAGCCAGGCAGCATTAGGAGGTGGAGAAGTCAATGTTTTGGGTATTATCCCTTGTTCTCTAGTGCATTATGTCAGTGAGGTATGACAAAGTTTGGGGTCTCGTCTGGGATCGATTTGGAAACAGAAGCAGTTATGATTTGGATGTGATAGTAGTAAATGACAGAGGCCAGGAAGCAAAATTTTTGGGGGTGGGAGTGTTGTGTGAGGGATTTAGGACCTTGGAGCAAACTTGTGATGATATCGCAGAGCTGTTCGTCACTGGTCACAAATAGCACAGTGTGGGTGGAGTAAAAGGAAGAGAAAGAAACACATAGAGGCCTAGATGGAAGCTTGCAGGCAAACTTTGTGAATGTTAGAAAGACATGCAGAGAACCATGTGTAATAGACAAACTAGCAATAGAAGATAGAGTTCATGAAAGTCTTCCAATGATGTGACCAGAAAAATAGAGCTTGATATACCTCATGTTTTGTATTTATTTAGTCTTAATATATAATAAACAGTGTTATAAAGATACTGAATCTTGAAGATTGAACTTGACCTTGCCTTCTCCTCGACCAGTCTCTCATGACCCTAAACTCATGGATATAGGTGTAAAACCACACAACAAAAGAGTCTGCCTTGAGACATCTCTGCTTTACTTTCCATGAGAACGTTTTCATATGAAAACAAGGAGGTGCCAAGTATTTTAAGGCAGAAGTAAATTGATTCTTGGCTAAAAAGGGAGTCAAAGGTTATTTGTGGGGTGGTGGATATATAGTGTTTAGGTCACAATCAATGCAGTCATGACTGTACAAGTGTTGGAAAAGGTTCGATGTACCAAATAGCCTACTCCCACTCCTAAGCTGTAAGCATAAAACATTTTTATTCCATTAATTTCCTTATTAATTCCTTTTGATACTTTGGCTTAACATCTTTATATGTTATTTCACTAAATCAGTTGACACAAAAGATTTAGAACAAGAGCAAAATTCAAAACAACTTTGCTGCATTTGACATTGCTGTGGGCTTTTTTAAAATGTTCTCAATTCCACACATAGGAAACTTTGTTATTAGTCCTAATTAGTAAAGTTTTAACTTGGAAAACAAATTATATCTTCTTCAAGTGCTGACTGTGGCGTGGAGAATATAAAGATAGACTGATTCCTGACTGAAAATATATGTAATTGCATTTGGAGATCTTTTGGGAACGTGGATGATGAATATTCAAACATTAAGTTAATTAATCCTCGGAGCAGTTGCAAAGCTTGGAACTCATTCAAGTTTGCTTCACTGAAGGAGTCTGTAGCTCTCCATCGCTGAGTGCACTGAGCTCAGCTCCCCATCCCAGCAAATGGACATCACACCTCTGTTTACCCTTAACATTGAAATATTTGATAACAGTGTTGTGAGAAATCATTCTGACTTTCCTTGTTTCCCTTCTTCCCTTCATTCCTCCCCCTTTGCTCTCCCTACATGATTTCTATCTTCCTCTTCTCAAATGTTCTTCCCTTCCAACCTCTGACCCTCCAGTCTTTCTTTCCTTTCTGTTCTTTCTAGTGGTAATCTATCTCTAAGAGAGATGGCAAAATATTGATTTGATTTGATTTATTATTGTCACATGCACCGAGGTTACCAATATAATACCAGTTACCATAGTGGGATTTGAATTCCCAACAGGAGTAGTCTGGTCTCTGTATTACTAGCTAACCTCTTTATATGGTGCCACAAGCTTTTGTATTAGTGAGTTTTAACTGATGATGTCAAAGTTTCTCCTAGTTCTTTCCAATTATATTGCTTGGAGAGCACCTGGATATTTTAATCACTGTTAACACCTACCCAGAGTGTGAAGAGTGCAGTGAGTTTTATAAATCAGAATGGAACTTTCAAAGTTAGACAAGTCTGTCCCTGGATTAAAAAGTTGGTGAAATGTAGATGGTGAATTATAATGCAGATACTCTTCCATTTTTACAGTCAGGCTTATTGATGTATGCTTCCCTTGCGATGGGCATGACTTAGATGCATCATGTACACAAAGAAAAGAAATACACTGCAGCTATACAGGACATTGGTTAGGCCCCTTTTGGAATATTGCATGCAATTCTGGTCTCCTTTCTATCGGAAAGATGTTGTGAAACTTGAAAGGGTTCAGAAAAGATTTACAAGAATGTTGCCAGGGTTTGGTTTTGTGGGCAGTACAGGCAGATCATACCATAGAAAGTGCATGAGAGTAGGAGAACAGAGTGAGAAATGCAACATTCCAGCTGCAGAAAAGGTGCATAAAAAGCGAGGTCAACATTAACTTTAGAATTGAGTGATTTATGCAGAAATCTAATCACAGTGGGGAAGAAGCTGTTCTTGAATCTTTTGGACATGCATACAAACTTTTACATGGGGTCTTGTAAATTTCTGACATCAAAACAGAATCCTGTCATTCACCCTCCATTTATTGATATTTTGCTGCGAATTGGTGGTGGTCTGTCCCTGTGCCATAGCAACAGGGATTTTCCATTTCCTGCTTTATGCATTTGGTGCTTTAGAGAATTGATAAAGAGAGATAATCCTAACTGCATAATGCTCTAACCAGACACTGTACGCTACTCGCCTTTGTGGTAACATGGAGCCCACATTGAGATAAGTTCCTTATCTTAGCAGACCCCAACATATTTTATAAGTACCAAGGATATTATACGCAGGAGGCTGGATGTCTGATATAGAGTCATAGAGTCATAGGGATGTACAGCACGGAAACAGACCCTTCGGTCCAACTCATCCATGACAACCATATCCCAACCCAATCTAGTCCCACCTGCCAGCACTTGGCCCATATCCCTCCAAACCCTTCCTATTCATATACCCATCCAAATGCCTTTTAAATGTTGCAATTGTACCAGCCTCCACCCCTTTGCCTGGCAGCACATTCCATACACGTACCACCCTCTGAGTGAAAACGTTGCCCCTTAGGTCTCTTTTATATCTTTCCCCTCTCACCCTAAACCTATGCCCTCTAGTTCTGGACTCCCCCACCCCAGGGAAAAGACTTTGTCAATTTATCCGATCCATGCCCCTCATAATTTTATAAACCTCTATAAGGTCACCCCTCAGCTTCCGACACTCCAGGGAAAACAGCCCCAGCCTGTTCAGCCTCTCCCCCATCGCAAGGGAAGCATACATCAATAAGCCTGACTGTAAAAATGGAAGAGTATCTGCATTATACTTCACCATCTACATTTCACCAACTTTTTAATCCAGGGACAGACTTGACTAACTTTGAAAGTTCCATTCTGATTTATAAAACTCACTGCACTCTTCATACTCTGGGTAGGTGTTAACAGTGATTAAAATATCCAGGTGCTCTCCAAGCAATATAATGGGAAAGAAGTAGGAGAAACTTTGACATCATCAGTTAAAACTCACTAACACAAAAGCTTGGGGCCCCATATAAAGAAGTTAGTTAGTAATACAGAGACCAGACTAATCCTGTGGGCAATTCAAATCCCACCATGGTAACTGGTATTATAGAATCCCAGCAATGTGGAAGCAGGCATTCCAGTCCATACTGACCTTCCAAAAAGTATCCCACCCAAACCTATCCCTCTACCCTATCACCCTGCATTTCCTATGGCAAATCTACCTAATGTACACATCCCTGGGCACTATGGACAGTTTAGCATGGCCAGCCTATCTAACCTGCACATTTTTGGACTGTGGAAGGAGACTGGAGCACCTAGAGGAAACCCACACAGACTGTCGCCAGAAGGGGATTAGAGCCTAGATCCCTAGCACTGTGGAGCAGCAGTGCTAACCGCTGAGTCACTGTGTCACCCAAGAATTTAAATTCAGCTAATTATAATCTTAAATATAAAGCATGTATCACTAATGGTCACCATGAACTGTCATTGTCTTTTGTAGGAACTCATCAGTTCACTAATGTCCTTTAGGGAAGCAAATCTGCCATTGTCACCTGGTCTGGCCTATATGTGTTTCTGAATCCATAGCAATGTGGTTGACTCTTAACTGGATTCTGAAAGGGCTGAGTAAGTCACTCCGATTGTGGGCCTTAGGACAACGGATGCTAGCCTTTCCAGTGATGCCCACATCCCAAAGAAGAACAAATCTGTCTTGCAGAGCCCCAAAGGCAGTGCTGAACCAGGCAGAACATTTCAAGTCCTGGTTGGTTAGTGGTGAGGTTGCTTGGGACTGGTTTTCCTGGAGTTGTCAGACCTAACCTATAGCTCCAAAGGTTTCTCAAGCTTGTAAACATCAGTTAAAAAAGATTAGTGATTTAAAAAAATTATGATAAGTCCTACAACGCTTATTCCTAAACCTCTACCCCTTTAGGGGTAAAGTATTAGTGTGGATAGAGGATTGGTTGACTGACAGGAAGCAAAGAGTTGGGATAAATGAGTCTTATTCTGGCTGGCAATCAGTGATTAGTGGTGTGCCTCAGCGATCGGTGTTGGGACCACAATTATTTACAATTTATAGAGATGATTTAGAGTTGGGGACCATGTACACGGTGTCAAAATTTGCAGATGACACTATGATGAGTGGCATACCAAGGTGTACAGAGGACTGTGAAACTTTGCAGAGGAACATAGATACATTGCGTGAGTGGGCAAAAGTCTGGCAGATGGAATACAATGTTAGTAAATGTTGAATCATACATTTTGGTAGGAGTAACAGCAAAATAGGTTATTACTTGACTGGTAAAAAGTTGCAGCATGCTGCTCTGCAAAGGGACCTAAGTGTCAGATTACAGATTACATTACAGATTAGATTACATTACAGATTACATTACAGTGTGGAAACAGGCCCTTCGGCCCAACAAGTCCACACCGACCCGCCGAAGCTAACCCACCCATACCCCTACATTTACCCCTTACCAAACACTACGGGCAATTTAGTATGGCCAATTCACCTGACCCTGCACATCTTTGGACTGTGGGAGGAAACCGGAGCACCCGGAGGAAACCCACGCAGACACGGGGAGAACGTGCAAACTCCACGCAGTCAGTCGCCTGAGGCGGGAATTGAACCCGGATCTCTGGCGCTGTGAGGCAACAGTGCTAACCACTGTGCCACCGTGCCGCCCACTGTGTCCTTGTGCATGAATTGCAGAAGTTTGGTTTGCAGGTATAACAAATAATTAGGAAGGCAAATAGAACTTTGTTCTTCATTGCTAAAGGGGTTGAGTTTAAGAGCAGGGAGGTTACAGCTGGACAAGGTGCTGGAAGGACGCACCTGGAGTACTGTGTACAGTTTTGGTCTCCTTACTTAAGAAAGGATGTACTGGCACTGGAGGGGGTGCAGCGGAGGTTCACCAGGTTGATTCCGGTGTTGAGGGAGTTGGCTTATGAGGAAAGACTGTATAGATTGGAATTGCATTCATTTGAATTCAGAAGAATGACGGGGGATCTTATAGAAACATATAAAATTATGAAGGGAATCTACAAAATAGAAATGGATAGGATGTTTCCACTGGTGAATGAGACTAGGACAAGAGGGTATGGTCTCAAGATTAGAGGAAGCAGGGTTAGAACTGAATTGAGAAGGAACTTCTTCACCCAGAGGGTTGTTAATTTATAGAATTCCCTGGCCAGGGAAGTAATTGACGCTACTTCAGTAATCGCTTTTAAAGCTAAGGTAGATAATTTTTTTGAAACATAAAGGAATTAAGGGATGCAGTGAAAACACGAGTAAATGGAGCTGAGTCCATGAAAAGATCAGCCATGATCTTATTGAGTGGCAGAACAGGCGTGAAGGGCTGAATGGCCTACTCCTGCTCCTAGTTCTTATGTTCTTAAGACCCATGGGGAATAACTAATTAATCTCCTTATGGAGCCCGTTGAGTATGAGATCCCTTGGTAAAGGCAATAGCCTGCCAAGCTGAAACTTATTATCTGAACCCTGTTGTGGTGCACAGGTAGCGTCCCTATCCCTGGACCGGGAAACCTGGGTTTTAGTCTGACCTGCTCCAGAGGTGTGTAATAACATCGCTGGGAGAGGTAGATTCGAAAAGTAGGTTAGACTAAACAAAAATAAAGCAGACTCAGGGATGAATCTGCAGAACTGTCTGTCCTGAGCTGGAACTGGCCTATGCTCACCACGAGTGTTCAATAATAAATGATGTTCCTTTCTAATCAGGCTTCCTGAATTATTGCATAAACACTATCAAAAAGCATTTGTAATGACTTTTCCCTCAGGTCTAATCCAGTTAAACTAAGTATTTGGAGTCAGACCAAATAAAGTGCTCATTATGGTGGTAATGCACAACTATTTACAAGGCACTGAACGTCATCCCAGTGGGTCCTGGTGGAATGACAAGGCTTATTTTGCGTCAATACCATCTTCCAGTGAACCATGCTGAGGTATTATGAATGATCATGAGCTGATGAATAGTTATTTTGTTTGCTTGCAAAAACACCGGAACACATTTTGCAAAATTGTTTCCCAGGATTATAAATTGAGGATACTGCATTTAGGCTTTTCAGATGGCAGTTCCAAGAAAGTAGGAATCTCAGTCAGAACCACCATTTTATAAAATCGATCCTGTTTGCTCAGAACGCAGATCCAATTGGCTGAATTTTTGTCAATTTGAGCTAAAGTGTTTTGTCGCAAAAGATTCATGATGCCTGGTCAGCTGTGGGCTCACAGCAACTTTTCTCAGACAATCTTCAGCTCATTAATTGTGCATCTGGATTCAACAGGTTACCTTCTTGAGGACTCACGCACCAGGAGGGGTGGAAATGCACACCGTTGGAAACTTCTCATTGTTCTTGCCACTGGCAGAATATTTATAGCTCAGGTGCACACCGTGGAACCACAGAAAGATGCCATTCAGCCCATCATGTCTGTTCCACATGAATAAATTACCCACGCATTCTAATCCCACTTTCCAACATCTGATCTGTAGCTAATGTTTACTCATGTCTTTTAGGGAAGGAAACTGCCAAACATACCTGGTCTGGGCCTACATGTGATTCCAGCCCCACAGCAACATAGTTGACTCTTAACTGTGCTCTGGGCATTTAGGGATGGGCAATAAATGCTGGCCTAGCCAATGACGTACTCATTCAGTGAATGCATACATTTTTAAAAAAGCTTTGCAGCTTACTTCAGGCTTTTTTGAAAAGAGGATTTTCACTTCGACCAGTAAACCAGCAAGCGAACTCCAAACACCAACTAACAGTGCAATATTCTTTTTAATGCTCCCTCCATCCTTCTACCAATCGCCTTCCATCTGTGCCCCGACTACCTCCCCCCCCCCCCCCTTCCAGCCAATATCTAAATCCTCTCCACCAGAGGAAACAGATCTCCCATGTTCTCTCTATTTAATCCCATTATTTTACACACCTCAATCAAGTCAACTCTTGTCTTTCCCCATTAAAAGAAAAACAATTCAAGCCTATTGTATGCAATTCTGATCTCCCTCCAATAGGAAGGATATTGTGAAACTTGAAAATGTTAAGAAAGATTTACAAGGACGTTTCCAGGGTTGGAGGATTTGAGCTATAGAGAGAGGTTGAATAGACTGGGGCTGTTTTCCCTATAGTGTTGGAGGCTGAGGGGTGACATTATAGAGGGTTATAAAATCATGAGGGGCATGGATAGGGTAAATAGACAAAGTCTTTTCCCTGGGGTGGGGGAGTCCAGAACTAGAGGGCATAGATTTAGATTGAGAGAGGAAAGATTGAAAAGGGACCTAAGGGTAACATTTTCATGCCGAGGGTTGTGCATGTACAGAATGAGGTGCCGGATGAAGTGATGGAGGCTGGTACAATTACAACATTTAAAGGGCATCTGGGTGGGTATATGAATAGGGAGAGTTTGGAGGGATATGGGCCAAGTGCTGGCAATGGGACTAGATTAATTTAGGATATTTCATCAGCAGGGATGAGATTGACTGAAGGGTCTGTTACCGTGCTGTACATCTCTATGACTCTATTCAATCTTTCCTCATAACCAATTATTTAGGGAAGTGTGTAAGTATATTGGAAACAGCTCAGATAAGGTTTCCTAGACTAATGTTTGGTATGGTGCTTTTGTTAAAACAGAGCAAGCTTGTGTCTGCTGGAGATTAGAAGAGTAAGAGGTGACTTGATTGAAACAAACAAGATTCTGAGGAGTCTCTGGAACTCTCTGCCTGAGAATGTGGTATATGCAGAGTCTTTGAATACTTAAAGGCAACAGTGGAAGATTTTTGAGATCAGCCGCATTCTTACTGAATGGACTTTTCTTGCTCCTTGATTGTATGATCTTATCAATTCTACCATCCTCAAGAGGGGCAGGCCATTCAGTCCATCATAGCATGTTGTATATGCTGTACTTCTGACATATCCAACAATCTGCCATGGAAAGGAAGCAATTTCTAGAGTTCCAGCAATATTGTCAATCTGCATGACATGCCTTATCTCTCCCTGTCTAAAAGAAAAACCAACCAGCTCCCTGTCTGTGGGAGGTAACCCCAATAATGAATTTCTAACTCAAAATAGAATATGTCTATCTTGCCAGGAAACACTGAACTTAGTAACAATCCTGTGTTAGCAACAAAATGCCACAACCTGCATCCCGGCAGCAAAGCTGGATTCTGGACTGATATTCCATAAATGTCACAAGCAATTAGTCTGAGATTCGTTAAAACAATTATTTTCCCATTTAATTGTGGCTGGGGCATTTGTATTTTTGTTTCTCTTTGAGGTCATATTTAAAAGAAAATGCCTACATGTGGACAACTATTACAGCACAAGCTGTGGATGGTATGAACTTGCATTGTTTTTCAATAATTACATTATTTTTGTAAACTGCAATAAAATGTAGTCGGAAACAAAAGCTGTGAATCTTTCATATAAGTTCACATTAACACAAGTATCAAGAAACTTTTAAGTTTTCTAATTACCTCAAAAAACTTTAAGTTTAAGAAGGCTGATAAATGGTTTGCCTTGTGTGATGACTGATAGATGGTATGATTGATCAACAAGAGCTCCACTGCACTGGTATGAGATTTTGTAACATTTTACAGAACACTGCTGTGCCAAGTGTTACAAATTATACCATCCACGTAATAACAGAACATGAGCGACACTTTGACACTGTTAATGCATGTTTGATGGAACCCATTGACATTGATTCATCTAGGAAACAAGATTCAGTCTTAGTGCAGCTACTTTCCCAAGGTAATGTCTCTGTTGTTAATTATTGGGCATTCTTTCTTGACTTCTTTTTAAATTATTGTTGGGATGTGAGTATTGCTGACAAGGCCAGCTCTAAACACCTAACCCTTGTTACATCTGAGCTTTTTTTTTGAACAGTTGCAGTCCTCCCACGTAGATGCACTCACCAATGCGTTCCAGGACTTTGACCCAGCGACAATGAGGGAGCGACAATATAGCTCCATTTCAGGATGCCGCGTGATTTGGAAGGGAATTTGCAGATGGTGCTGTTCCCATGCATCATCTGGCCTACTCCTTCTAGGTGCTAGAAGTCACAGGTTTGTAAGATGCTGCGCAAGGAGGCTTGGCATGTTCCTGGTGAGTATTTTGCAAATGTACACATCTCTGCCAGTGGTACAGGGAGTGAATTCTAAGGGTGGTAGATGTGATGCCAATCAAGTGGGTTGAAGCATGGATGGTGCTATCTTGGAGCTGCACTCATCCAATATTCCAGCACACACGTGACCTGATACTAGTAATTGTTGAACAGACATTTTCGAGTCAGGAGTTTAGATCAGAGTGGTGCTGGAAAAGCACAGCAGGTCAGGCAGCATCCGAGGAGCAGGAAAATCGACGTTTCGGGAAAAAGCCCTTCATCAGGAATGCTCCTCAGATGCTGCCTGACCTGCTGTGCATTTCCAGCACCACTCTGATCTAAACTTTGGTTTCCAGCATCTGCAGTCCTCACGTTTGCCCTTGGAGTCAGGAGCTGAGTTACTCAGCACATAATTCTCAGTTTAGGACCTGCCCTTGAATCACAGCATTTATCGATATTTTCTAATCAATTTGTTTAGGGATGTCACTACACATCTCTGTAGCAGTTAGGACTTGAACCGGAGTCTCCTAATTGAGAAGTCAGGACACTACCACTGCACCACAAAGGTTCTTCCACAGTAATTATATGACTGACGCTTCAGCAATAGTAACTCTCAATGTCGCTATTACAAAATCTTGAAGAGTCATGTCCATTTTCCTTGTAGATTGCTAAACTTTCCAGCTAAGTCTCATAAACAAGGTTAGTTCCAGCTCTGACCAGCTGACAGTATGAGAAAAGGTCTGTTTTCATTGACCAAATGTTGATTTATGACCAGTAATGAGAATCCTGTTGAAATTACATGACCACGGCCAGGTCTGGAAGGGATGCTCAGTTTCGGATGTCTGTTCAACACGAACAACTTGGATTGAAGAATCTGTTTCCATGCCAAATAACTCTATGACTCTATACCAGTTTCCTCCCCATGTTATCAGACTCACGAATGGATCTCTCATATATTAGAATTACATTTACTCTGCAACCTTCTCTGTAGCTGTAACTCTATATTCTGCATTCTGTTTTATTACCCTGATGTACTTATGCAAGATATGATTTATCTGGTTAGCACACAAAACAATACTTTTCACTATATCTTGATACATATGACAATAATAATAAATCAATTCCATTTTATATTCTGATTTAGTATGAATGATAGAAATGGAGACAAATTATGTCAGTTCCCAAATGTGAATTATTGCTTACGGCAGGGAAGGTTTAAAGTAGGAAGTTGGAAGGAAGTAAAGAAATTCTCAGGTGCATGCATCTCAGTTGGTTCTTACTTTGATATTAACATTGTTTATTCATATTTAGTTCCAGCTATCACTTGTAATGATTTATTTATTGCCACGTGTATTTTGCTACAAAATTCAGTAAAATGCGTTGTATAGTGTCTCCACTTTCTGAGGCATATTCGAGTCCGTGCTGCTGGGCCCTACTCGAGTCTGCACCACTGGGCCCACTTGCAGCCACTGAAGCCGTCACCACAACCAAATTCATCACCAATAGAAGCGATAAACAAAAGAGAGAAAAGAGGGGAAAGAAAAGATGGAGCGAATGAGCCTGGGCTCAAAAGCTCTACTCCAACACCTGGTTACTAGTTCCGTAAGTTGTGAAGCAATTGCAGAATCAGATTAGTAATAAAACAGAAAGTGCTAGAGAACAGAGAAACCAAGTTATCATTTTGAGTCTAATCTGATTCTTCTTCAAACCTGAAGCTGACTAGAAAATGAAGATGTTATACTTTTGTAAAAAGGACGGGTGAGGGGAATGAGTGGAACAGATGGTGACGGTGCTCAGAACAAATGACAAATGGAGTGCTAACGGTGGTTAAAATATAGATATTAATGATAGGTGTGAATCATAGAATGTAGGTCGGCTCTATTAAAAGCAAGCCCATGCAAACAACACAGGGGATGGAGGATGTAATTAAAATAGAGGACATTGAATTCAATGTTGAGTCTTGAAGATTTTAAAGTGTCAAAGTAAAAAATTATTTAGTTCCTCTCTCTAACTTGTGTTGTGCATCATGTCAACATTTATTTCTTGTTTAATTTCTCATCGATTTGGAGAGGTGGGAAATGTTGATTTTTTTTTCTTATTGCATATCTGATTAAGATCAAAATAGTAGGAACATCAGAGAAATACCTTACTTCAGGGAAGTAAACCTTGGAAGGCTTGTATTGTCATTCAATAAGGGAAGCAAATGTTTTGTAATGTACTGAATTCAGATGTAAGCTCCTTGAAAGCAGTCAGATATGTAAGGAATATGGGAAGCATTGTAATGCACTGTTCAGTGGAGTGGTGAGAATCGTGGTGGAAATTCAAGGTATTGCTTTTCCCAAGTACAAACAACAAAGGCACAAAATCGATGACAATATATTCTTATTGCATTCCTACTAGGTTGCAGCTGCATAAGAAATAGGAGTAAGAGTAGACAATACAGCCTCCCAATGCCAGTCAGTAATGACATGAATAATTTCCTGCTTGATATACATTCTACACACTTGCTGAAAATGTGTTGCTGGAAAAGCGCAGCAGGTCAGGCCGCATCCAGGGAACAGGAGAATCGACGTTTCGGGCATAAACCCTTCTTCAGGATTCTCCTGTTCCCTGGATGCTGCCTGACCTGCTGCGCTTTTCCAGCAACACATTTTCAGCTCTGATCTCCAGCATCTGCAGACCTCACTTTCTCCTCAAAGATTCTACACACTTGCCCTATCCCCAAGTCCTCAATTCTTTAAATGTCACAGAGATCACCTCAATGTCAAACAGCATTCCCTGAGTGTCAAACAACATCCCATAGGATCTATGGAGAATTCCAGTACAGGTAGAAGATCCGTTAGCTGAAATGTGCGGGACCAGCTGTTTTTCAGAATTCAGAAGTTTTTGGTTTTCCGAATGTGACAGTGTTGGAGAAACTAGCCCAATAAAGCAGAGACCACACAAACCAGCAGGGTGGCAGATCTTTTCCCACAGACAGTTTAATGGGTGAAATTTTTAAAAATCTTATCGGAGAAGCAGACGTCTAATGAAGAACATGCTTGGCCACACCCCCACCCCAACGTCGCATCTGAGTGACACGCAACAAGTGGGTGTTGACTGGGGGGCATTCACAGAGAAATCCCAGGTCTGTCGGTCCTTGGCCACACCCTCCATGTTGCATCTGAGTGACACACTGAATGGGTGTCGACTTCGGTTAATTGTTTGCTCACCAAAGAACCTTGTTAATAAGAAAAAAACTTCACAAAAAACCTTCAGAGTTTGGAGCTTTTGGAGCAGTTATTGAATGTTTGGATAATGGATCCCCTACCTGTATATTGTAGAGGGTTGCTTTAAGAGCAATCAGGATCTTTTTATCTTATGTATCCATTACACACGCAATTGACTTGATATACTTAAATGTCAGTTTGCATTAAGAGTTCAAGAAATAGTTCAAATAATTGAACTCTCACCTTTTGAATCTCAGGATAAATCACAGAGATGTACAGCACAGAAACAGACCCTTCGGTCCAACTTGTCCATGCCAACCAGATATCCTAACCTAAACTAGTCCCATTTGTCAGCACTTGACCCATATCCCTCTAAACCTTTCCCAATCATATACCTATTCAGGTGCCTTTAAAATGTTGTGTAGTGTTGTGCCATCACTTCTTCTAGCAGCTCATTCCGTACACGCACCACTCTCTGCATGAAAACGTTGTCTCTCAGGTCCCTTTTAAATCTTTCCCTCTCACCCTAAACCTATGCCCTTGAGTTCTGGGCTCCCCCACCCCAGGCAAATGACCTTGTCTATTTATCCAATCCATGCTCCTCATGATTTTGTAAACCTCTTTGAGGTCACCCCTCAGCCTCCGACGCTCCAGGGAAAACAGCCCCAGCCTGTTCAGCCTCTCCCTGTAGCTCTATCCCTCCAACCTTGACAATATTCTTGTCAATCTTTTCTGAACCCTTACAATCTTCACAATATCCTTCTGACCACATTGTCAGGGAAGGAATAAGTATTGAACATGTTTCTATTAAAGTGCAGATGCATAATTTTTTTGTTCTTGCTTTCTTGTAACTGGCTTGTTTTCCTTTCAACAGTCTAGATAATCACTGACAAATTAACAAAACATTGTTATAGATACATTTATAGAATCATAGATTTGTATAGTACGGAAACAGACCCTTCGATCAAATTCATCCATACTGACTAGATGTTATAAACTAATCTTATCTCTTTTGTAGCATTTGGCCTATATCCCCCTAAACTCTTCTGACTCATATACCCATTCAGTTGCTTTTTACATGGTGTGATAGTACCAGCCTCCAACACTTCCTCTGGCAGTTCATTCTATACACACACCACCCTCTGTGCAAAAATATTGCCCCTTGGAATCCCTTGGGATCTTTCCTCTCTCACCCTAAACCAATGCCTTCTAATTTTGTACTCCCCTATCCTGGCAAAAAAGACCTTGTCTATTTACCCCCTCATGATTTTGTAAACCTCTATAAGATCACCTCTCAGCCTCCAACACTCCGTGGAAAACAGCCCCAGTCTAATCAGCCTCTCCCTTTAGCTCAAACCCTCCAACCCCAGCAACATCCTTGTAAATCTTTTCTGAACCCTTTCAAGTTTCACAACATCTTTGAGAGTAAGGGCAAAGTGAGCGAGCTTTGTTAGTGTGGGGTTAATTGTTTCTTTAGTGGATTGAGTTAATGATGGTATTCACAATCACATGGGATTTTAACACTAGAAGTAACACACAGCACCCAGAGGTCAAACTTCAGGTAACTGGCAAAGAAAAGGATGAGATGAGCTCTTTGTTTAATAGGTTATTAGTTATGATCTTGAATGTGATGTCTGAAAGGATGGTAGAAGCAAATTGAATAATACCTTTCTCAAGGGATTTGACTAAATCCTGATGGGGGAAATCTTGTAAGATTGTGTCAAAAGAGCAGGGGAAGTGGAATTAATTGGGAAACTCTTTTAAAGAGCTGGCACAGGCACAATGGGATAACTAGCATCTTTCTGTGCTGCATCGTTGTGCATTTCTATGAATTGAAGTAGAAATTGCTTTGATGTAGGAGCATATTATATATTGCATCTCCAATTACTCGCCAACCTTTTGTGTGTTAACAGCAGATTCTTTTAGTATATCCAACTGCGAATTCCTATTTAACCACTTACTAATACATTATTCCATCTCACCTTCTGTAGGTCACTGTCACCACAATATAAGCTGTAATTTTTAACTGTCTGAGAGAAAATACATTCTATCATAATACAAAACACAATAGGGGTGGCATGGTGGCTCAGTGGTTTGCACTATTGCCTGACAGCACCAGGGACCTGGGTTCAATTCCAGCCTCGGGCTGGAATTGTCTGTGTGGAGTTTGCACATTCTCCCCATGTCTGTGTGGGGTTCCCCCCACAAACCAAAGATGTCCAGGTCAGGTGAATTGGCCATGTTAAATTGCCCATAGTGTAAGGTGCGCTAGTCAGGGTAAATAGAGGCTAGGGGAATAGGTCTGGTTGGGTTACTCTTCGGAGGATCGGTGTGAACTTTTTGGGCCAAAGGCCTCTATCCAGACTGTAGGGAATCTAACCTCATATGATAATGTGGGAATTTCAAAAAAGAATCATTTCTGCAGTTCATACTATAAATCAAATGTGCAAATACTGTTTGGTAATACGTACTTGAATATTGCTGACAAAAAGTCAGCAAAAAGACATAGTCAAAGATTTTCAGTTTGCACTCATCAGGCCAACTCACAAGAAATACCAAAATAAATGAAAAACATATCTTATGCTCAAGAGCAGAATGCTGATTGGTTCATGAGTGAATTACAGTAGAGATATTAGCATGAAGAATACTCCATTTAGATCTGATTCGGAGATGCCAGTGTTGGACTGGGGTGTACAAAGTTAAAAATCACACAACACCAGGTTATAGTCCAACAGGTTTAATTGGAAGCACACTAGCTTTCGGAGTGACGCTCCTTCATCAGGTGATTGTGGAGGGCTCGATCGTAACACAGAATTTATAGTAAAAATTTGCAGTGTGATGTAACTGAAATTATACATTGAAAAATTGATTGTCTGTTAAGCCTTTCATCTGTTAGAATACAGTGATAGTTTCACTTCTTTCATGTGTAAATCACAAAACCCTTTTTTTTTTAAAGTTGCATTCTCGGGTTAGCTGTTAACAATGGTGATAGCTAGACAATATGTTGAAGGTGTTAGCCCCCTGTGTTCTCTGTCTATGACCTGATGTTTAGATTGATTGTAATCTAAAAAGTGAGATAACAGAGTTTTACATAAATTCATGTAGTTTTTGAGCTCAGAGTTCTACATGAATGTATGCAGTTTTTGAGCAAAGTGCAATGTAACTCTGCAAGTACAAATTCACCACACAAAATATATGTGTGCATGTGGGTCTTTGTCTGTCTGTGTGTGTGTCTATCTGGGGTGGGGGTTGTGAGTGTGAGAAATGCCGGATACTGTGTTTTGGGTTTTCCAGTATGACCAGTGTGTTGCCTGTTATGAAAGGGATATGCCATTTGATACAATACACAAACCTTTGCACTGTACAGTCAACACATGTGGCAGGATATGAGCATTGAAATTCATATACCACTTTACACATTTACATGATAGAGTAAAGATGACAGATACTTTTTGCAAGATAAACTGGGGAATGGTCTTTTGGGTACTGCTGTGCTATGGAGAAAGTACCAGATGTGCTTTTTTCACAACTGGAAGGTCAAAAGTGGAACTGTGTGATGTTGTTCTTTGGTTAGGGAGGGCCATGTAACTTTTGGATTTGATCCTTTTGTAAGACCTACTTGGCACTAGGTACCTTTGGGTTGAAAAGCTACCCAGCAACAAACTTTAGATTTTTAAATTGCAATTTGTCACAGACCTAAGATAGGGAAGCTGAATGCAGGCCTTCAGAAAGTCTGCAAACAAAGATAGGCTCTTTTTTTTTCACCCTCTGTGAGATAAAATACTGTATTCGTTAACTAAAGATCCAACTGACTGACAACAGAATTGTAGCTGCTCCATTGTTCTGTGAATGACAATAATATGATGTCATCACCAAAAATCAAAAGACCTGTGAGACAGTCACTTCATTGCACATTCATAGGTGTGACATTCAGTGGGTCCCTCCCCAGACCGATATTTTGTCTGTAATGTTTTGGAAATACAAGTTTAAAAATGTCCATGATGCTTTAAGAGTTTGGCCTTTGGACATGACAGTCAAAGTCAAGCAAATGAGCCATCATGAGGATTCCATTGTCATTTGCATCCTTTTGCTGGCTCATGGACCAATGCAGCTTGATTACTGCCGCATTCTTCCCATCAAGGTTGTGACAAAAAGCAAAAAGCCTTGCAGGTTTGCTCTTAGTGGGAGCGGCCATGTTGGGGCCGTAGTATTTCTGGAATGGTCCTCCCTACCCTTGTCCACGGTTTTGAGACATGTAGCGATTTCAGCATCTGTCCAGCCTCGCTATTATGTGGATGGGAAGGTGGTGGGCTGGGAATCCAGCACAGGCATAGACACACTAGGTGGGAACATTAGTCATCAGACCCAGCTTCATGCAGGATTTTTAATAGTTTACTTGTGAATTTGCACCTATATATATCTCTTTCCTTGTCTCTGTCTCTGTATGTCTCTCTCTCTCTCTCTGTCTTTGTCCCTCTGTCCCTTTGTGTCTCTGTCTCTGTCCATCTGTCTCTCTGTCTCTGTCCCTTTGTCACTCTCTGTGACCCCATCTCTCTCTCCCTCTCTCTCTCTGTCCCTCTGTCTCTGTCCTTCTGTCTCTGTCCCTCTGTCTCTCTGTCCCTCTGTCTCTATCTTTCTGTCTCTGTCCCTCTGTCTCTGTCTCTCTCTGTGTCCTTGTCTCTCTCTCCTCTCTGTATCCCTGTCCTCTTTCTTTCTGTCTCTCTTTCTCTGTCTCTCTCTATCTCTCTCTGTCTCTCTCTCTGTATCCCTGTCTCTCTCTCTGTCTCTCTGTCCCTCTGTCTCTCCGTCTCTGTCACTCTGTCTCTCTCCCCCAGTGTCACACAACTCTTGCCTTTATTTAGTGTCACTACCAGAATTTCAAAATTCCCATGACCGTCTGTTTATATGATCAACAACTTGCATCTCTTGGTCCTAATTTGTTTTGATAGGATAAAGGTATCCTGGAGAGATTCAGGGGAGTTGGATGATTTTTTTTGTTTCTGATAGATAAGCCCTAGGCTTAAGGTTGAGTTGAGGTCAGTGAGCAATTTTCAGACTAAATCAAAATTGACTTCATTGCTCATAGCTCCAGTTTTTAAATTCAGTAAGTTTCAGATTCCATAACTCTGAGCAATTGAGTGAAACCACTGCTCAGCATAACTTAGCAAATCTCCAATGTCTGAGTGCTCAGAATAGAGGTCAATGTTGTCACTTGCCTCCAAATAACCTCAGCTCAGGACCAGGGGCAAATCAAATGTAACCTGGACCACTGTTTTGCTTATGAACTAGATCTAGTTGATGCAGACAACATCTTTGCAGATCCAACAGCAGGTGGAATTTGAGCTTGAAAAAAATCTGGAATTAAAAGTCTCATGATGTTGAAGTCCACAACAGTCCATTGCTAATTTTCGTCCACACCCATCTAATGTCATTAATATGAAGGAAACCCACATCTGGTTTGGCCTACATGTGGCTAGCTCAGATGGCTGGCTTGCTGATGCAGAGTAACACCAACAGCACAGGTTCAATTCTCAAACTTGCTGAAGTCAATGTGAAGGTCCTGCCTTCTCAATCACTGCCCTCACCTGAGGCGTGGTGACCCTTCAGATTAAACCACCACGTGTGACCTCCCTCTAAATAGACAGCAGCCCTATCGTCCAGTGACTCCAGACCAACAGCAAAGAGATTGACTCTTAACTGCTCTTTGAAATGGCCTACCAAGCCAATCACTGTTATCAACTGCTAGGAAGTCTCAATAAAGGAATTAAAGTGCGTGGACAACCTGGCATCAGTCTAGGCATAGGAAACAAGAATAGCAAACACTAGCCCTGTCAACTCTCCAGAGTCCTCCTTACTAATGTTTGAGGGCAAGTGCCAAAGTTGGGACAATGGTCTCATGAACTAATGAAGCAATAGCCTGACATAGTCATACTCATGGAATCAGTTATACAGAGAGTATTGCTGAGTATTTTCTATATGAGTGGAAAGACAAGCCCAATGGACGTGGTGGCACATTGGTATTCAGTCAGGAGGGATATGCCCTGGGAGAAAAACAAATAGCTGGAGAAACTCAGCAGGTCTGGCAGCATGCTAGGAAACCAGGGTTAACATTTTGGGTCCAGTGACCATTTTTCAGGACTTATATAGTAACTAGGAAAAAGTGATATATTTGCTGATATGTGCTCTGGAAGTTCTTAAAATTGCCTTTGGACGCCATGAAGTCTCATGACATCATGTCAAACATAGACAAGGAAACCCTAGCTAATTACCATGTACCATCCTCCCTCAGCTGATGACTCAGTAATCCTCAATATTGATCACCACTTGGAGGAAGCACTAGAGGTGACAAGGATGCAGAATCTGGAAAGGAACTTCAATGTCCACCACTAAGAATGGCTTAGCAGTGCCACTCCTGACCAAGCTGGTCGGGTGTAAAGGACATAACTGCTAGTCTGGTTTTGCAGCAGGTGGTGAGGGAATAAGAGAGAAAAACAAATTTTGACTTAATCCTCACCTGTCTGCTGGCTGCAGACCCATCTATCCATGACAGTATTGGTGAGAGTGACCACAGCATGGTATTGAACATGTCTAGAAATCCAAGATTGAGCATCTATGAGATGCTATGGACCATTAACAGCAGCAACAGAAAGATACTCCAACACAATCTGCAACGTGACATCCTGGTATATCTCCCACATTACCCTTACCCTCACATCAGGGGATCAACCCTGATTCAGTAAAGATATGCCAGGAGCAGTATTAGCCATTCTTATAAATGAGATGTCAACCTGGTGAATCACAATGCACTGCAAAAGTTCACCAAAGACACTAGCAGCAGAAAAAGCAGCTTCCATATCTACGGCCACTTTCATCTAGAAGGACAAGGGCTGCAAGTACATGTGAACACCACCATGCAAGCAAGCCTCTAAGCCACTCACCATCCTGACTTGGAAATATATCGCTGGTCCTTCACTGTGGCTGGTCAAAGTCCTGGAGCACCCTCTCTAACAGCATTGTGGGTCTACTTACATCAAATATGAGAAGGCAGCTCACCACCACCTTCTCGAGGGCAACTATAGATGCACAATAAATGCTGGTCCAGCCAGATACCTCCACATCCCTTGAATGAATTAAAAAACATGTCGGTTTAGATGGTAGAGAGGTTTTGGAAAGTCAAAGGATGAATTACTCACTGTAGGATTCCTAGCATCTGACCTGCTTTGTTGGTGATGGTATTTCTATGGCCAGTTTAGTTCAGTTTCTGGTCAATGATAACCCCCAGGATGTTGATAATTGGGCCTCAGGGATTAAAGAGCCATTAGATATTAATTGGCAACATTTAGATTTTCTCTTGTTGGAGACAGACATTGCTTGGAATAAATATTACTTTGCTACTTGTGAGCCCAAACCCAGATTATTGTCGAGGTCTTGCTGCATTTAGAGCTGCTTCAGTATCTGAGAGGCATGAATGGCATTGAACATGATGGAATCTTCAGTGAACATTCATGTTTCTGACCTTAGGATAAAAGGGAAATGATTGATAAAGTAGCTGTAGATGGTGGGTAAGGGTAGACTTTTATCTTGAACCCCCACCCATCCCCAGGAACCCCAATAACCATTGACTCTCTTGACTATTCAAAACCTCTCCAACTCAGCCTTCTTTAAGTTTATTGACCCAGCCCACATTGCTTTCTGGGAAAGAGAATTGTAAAGACCCAATAAGAGAAAATAGGGAAATAAATAAGAGGTTTTCAAAAAAAAAATGCTACTCAGTCTCCAGCATAGAAAATTTCTGCATGCTTGTGTATGTTGCTATATTTAATAACAGCAATTGTGTGAACTGGTATGAATGTGGGAGAGTTTTGATTTATACGTAATGAGGAAGTGGGAAAGTCCATAGAGACTTGGTAGAGAGAACAGGAGAAAAGTATTCAAAGGGTCAATGACTGGAGCAGTATTGATTAACTTAATGACAAGTAATTTTATGACAAGATGAAGAGACAGAGAGAATGCGAGACACTAAAGCTGGGGGAATATTCATTAGACAAAGAGCTAGTCTTCAGATTTAGAGTGCTGTATATATAGACAAATGGCACCACACATTGCAATTCGATTTTGAACTAAAGAAGTTACAGATTTTAAAAAATTGACTGAACTAAGAAAGTATTCATGTGGTGAAGCAGAAGGGCTTCACCAGCAGAATCAGCCAAGACCTTATTATGTGGCAGAGCAAGAAGGAAGAACCAAATAGTTTGCTTCTGCTCCTCTTTCCTGTGTTCAATGTTGTAAAGGATGCTCTACCAATGCAGCCTTCTTCCTTCTTATGGTTGTAGTTGAACCATAGAAATAAAAAGAAACCAAGTTTGTCATAACTGTTACTTTTCCCTGAGATTTTGTTTAAAGATGTTTCAGAAACCAAAGAAATTGAACTACTTAAAGTGTGCATCCTTTTGATCTAAGTCTTCCAGGTTTCGCCATCACTTCATTTCAAAACCTATCCTCCAAGTTAAAGGCCAGTCCTTCAAACATGCATGGCATCACTGTTCTTTGGACCTCTCCCTTAAACCTTATTGCTTTTCTGATTTTCTTTCCAAAGCCGCTTGAAACACAGGAGGGTCTGATTCGAATCTGTATGGCTTTTTACTTTCATTCCAAGCTTTTTGATCCCACTTCCAGAGAAAACAGTTTTTCTCGAACTACTCTATCAATTCCTTAACTATTCTTAACAGGTCTATTTTTGATCACGGTGGGGCGAGGTGGAAATCACTAAGGAGAACAGATTTCTTCCGACATCCAAAAACTGTGAAAATGGACTGGTGAAAACTGCAGGAGCTTGACTGTGTTTGTTCCTTTGCCTCCTCAGTCCTGCGGGGAAGCCTTGCATTTGTCCACGATATATTTGTTTGAAGGATTTTCTGCCTGACAATCATAAGCAAAGTGTTACATGGTATAGAGTGTTCATGTAATTCTCAGCAGTACTTTGATCAAAGGCAACGCTGCTGTTTTCACATCCGTGATTTGGAGGAACTGGTGTTGGACTGGAGTGGGCAAAATTAAAAATCACACAACACCAGGTTATAGTCCAACAGGTTTAATTGGAAGCACTAGCTTTTAGGGAGGTGCTTTTTCATCAGACAGTTACCTGATGAAACAACAGCGTTCTGAAAACTAGCGCTTCCTAATAAACCTGTTGGACTATAACATGGTGTGTGATTTTTAACGCTTTCACACCCGATAGCCCTGAAGATTCAGAACATATGCTTCCTGCATTGATAGAAGATTATCAGCTTGCCCTTCCTTCATATATTGAAAAAATGAGAACCATCCATCAATATAATACATGCATTCATACGATTACATTTTAAATTCATTAAATATGAGTTTTTGAAGTAATTGAAGAAGATTTAGAGGCATGTTGAGAAATTATTTTAACCTAGGGGATAGGATGAGGCCTGGAAATTCTCATTGCATTTTTAAAAACAAATTAAAGTTCTGTAAGCTGCAAGACAATGGCAGAGGAGTTGGAAAATGGAATTATTCTGGATAGCTCCTTATGGTTGGGCAAGACAGGTGATTGAATGCCATAAATTTCTATGATTTTGTGCTTCTCTCCTCTTCATTCCAGTACCTATTAGTACCATGCATTGTTGTCTGAAAACTAATCAGAGTTATAAAGTTAGCTGTCCTTGAGATTGTGGTAAACTGCTTTCTTGAAGTGTTGTATTTTGTACTGCTGTTAGGTGTAAAGTGTCATGCTTTTGAAAGAGCACCAATAACTGGACAGCCAATATCTGTACAAGTTGGGATGTTTTTAAAAGTTGGAGGGGAATCTCTGAGATGATGGTGTTTCACCCGAGCCTTTGTCCCTTTAGGTGTCAGAGATCACAGGTTGAGAAGGTGCTGTTGAAGAAAACATGTAGTCTTCACTGTTCTTTGCACCGATGTGGCAATTGATTTGCACATCAACAATTACGTGGGAAGTGATCAGTCAAGATGATTTTGGCACTGTGAGTTGCATTCTCTGTATTGTCCAGGAAATCTGCCTTAACTCAATAATGGTCTTAAGTGCAGGAGCATAATTTACATGGATATGACTCAGAAATAAGAGTCCACCTTGTGTAATAAAAGAAGTTTAGTCAGTTCTGATCACATCACCCCTGAAGCAGTATGAAACACTGATCCAAACTGTCCTAATCCAAATATCAGTGTTAGGGGTGAGATGATAACATTAAAAAAAGTTTCCTGCAGACAGCAAAATCCATTCTCACTACAAGAAATATTAAAAGCTTGTACATTTCTCTATAGAGCACTGACTGATCTGAAACTTGTTTCCTCCCTCAGTTTTCCCTCATCCCTTTTCAACAACAGTTGTATCTATGTGGTGTCTTTTGGTTAAATGTCCCAAGCCACTTCATAGAAACATTATCAAACAAAATTTCATGCTGAGCCACACAACAAAATAGGAAGATGACTGATGAAAAGCTTCTTCAGAGGCTTTAAGGAGCAACTGAAAAGGAGATGGAGTTTAGGAAGGGAATTCCAGCGTCTCAGGATCCAAACATGTTGAAGTCCAATAACGATGTGTAATAGACCATAATTGGAGGAGCACAGTAATGTTGGAGGATAGACAGAGGAAATTCGAGAAATAAGACAGATTGAACATTTAAGTTTGGTACTTACCAGTGGGATGAACGATTGGGTAAGATAGCGTGGCACTGGAAAAGTACATTAGGTTAGGCAGCATCTGAGGAGCAGGAGAGTCAATGTTTCGGGCATAAGCCCTTCATCAGGAATTTCCAGTGCCACACTTTTTGACTCTGACCTCCAGCATCTGCAGTCCTCACTTTCTCTCTCTCTGTTGAGTGAGATACCAGATTACCCTACTCAATGGGACATCTGTGTGCACTGTGACAGACAGAAAGATGTGAATATCTACAATGCAATGGGAAATATTGAATATTTGGTATCAAACATAATTCAAGTCATGTAATTCACTTGATGCAATTCATGTAATTACATGGAACTCAAGCGGGTAAGCAGAGGAGACAAAATGCAATGTGGCTGCTAGAAAGCTTAAATTAAGTGCATTGCTAATCTGAACAAATTGTTTGTCTAAGTAGTGACGATTTCAAATGTCTGAAGTTCTGCAGTGGAGACAGTGAGGTCTGCAGGTGCTGGAGATCAGAGTTGAGAGTGTGTTGCTGGAAAAGCACAACAGGTCAGGCAGCTTCCCAGGAGCAGGAGAATCGACGTTTCGGGCCAGAGCCCTTCATCAGAATGTGTTTTTCCAGCAGCATACTCTCAACTCTGAAGTTCTGCAGTACCTATGTCAAGCCTATGTTTTTGAAATGGAATTATCCAATCAATGTGCCAGATAATGCAGTTTTCTCATCAGCTTCAAGTACCATCCAACATTAATGTAAATGAATCTAATATCCAAAGGTATTTAATATACAAGTTTCCATTAAATGATGTAATTTAGTTCGGCGAATCGCTGACAACAGATAATTCAGCTGAGCTTATGACCACTGGACAGAATTTAAGCAATTCATGTGAATTGTCCTTCCTTAATTAAGTAAAATGCATTTACAAGCATGATCTAGATTGAAAATTGGACAAGATGTTTAGAAATTTCATGATGTTATTGGTAATTAATAATTTGAGTGATTTAACAAGAGTTCATTATCCTTTCGTGACATATCATCGTCAGGATTAATGAGTACGTGCCAAGAATGTGGCTGACATGCAAAATTACACACTGATTAGCTGATGGTGAAGAAAAGATGTAAGACAGGAGGGTCAGAGCATAGTTGTAGGAATGATAATTGAGTCATTACTGAGTAATGTACTTCCCACTTCCCACTGAGTCTAAATGCACACTGCTTGCTGAATAATCATCACTTTGAGGTAGCAGAGAGCTGTTATCCCCATATGGGACTAAACATTGACATAAGGTATTCCTTTCAGGATGAGAGGATTAAGATCAAAACTTGGAAGAGAAAAACACAGCCATTTAAAAAAATGTTATTTTAATAGTATAACGGCTGCAGAAAGGCAGTTCAAGGGGGATCTGCCTTTGGAGGTAGTATGGGCTGAAGTCAGAAATAGGAAAGGAGCAGTCACCTTGTTGGGTGTTTACTATAGGCCCCACAATAGCAGCAGAGATGTGGAGAAACAGATTGGGAAACAGATTTTGGAAAGGTGCAGAAGCCACAGGGTAGTAGTCATGAGCGATTTCAACTTCCCAAATATTGATTGGAAGCCCTTTAGATCAAGTAGATTGGATGGGGCAGTGTTTGCGCAGTGTGTCCAGGAAGCTTTTCTAACACAGTATGTAGATTGTCCGACCAGAGGGGAAGCCATATTGGATTTGGTACTTGGTAACGAACCAGGACAAGTGATGGGCTTGTTAGTGGGTAAACATTTTGGTGATGGTGACCACAACTCTGTGACTTTCACCTTGGTTATGGAGAGAGATAGGCGCATGCAACAGGGTAGGTTTTACAATTGGGGAAGGGTAATTACGATGTTGTAAGACA
>NC_057744.1:6002879-6006510 GCF_004010195.1 Chiloscyllium plagiosum | reverse complement strand
GAGACGCTCCAACATCACAAACAAATGAAGCAGGGACTGACCAGAGAGACTGCTCCAAAGTGAACCATCTGGCTTAATTATTCATCATACATACGTGTTACTTTAACATGGTTTTCTGGCAGGCGAATGAAGCCAACTTTTTTAGCCATTCTCAAAGTTGTCTTCCATTTCCCAGAAAGCTAACCCTTGGTCAGCATTGAGGTCGGAATCTTGTTTTGATTGACTAACTGTTTCAAAATGAAGGTATTGTGGGTGCTGACAGGATTGTGTACAAAGTGGCATTCAATGCAGTGTCACTCAGTAACTGTGCATTAAAGTGTTCAGAGTTCATTCAGAGCCTGTACCTCTTTGTCAATCGACGTATTAGCATTCATTAGCAGAGGGATTGAATTCAAGAGTCGTGAGGTGATGTTGCAGCTGTACAGGACCTTGGTAAGGCCACATTTGGAGTACTGTGTGCAGTTCTGGTCGCCTCATTTTAGGAAAGATGTGGAAGCTTTGGAGAGGGTGCAGAGAAGATTTACCAAGAGTCGTGAGGTGATGTTGCAGCTGTACAGGACCTTGGTAAGGCCACATTTGGAGTACTGTGTGCAGTTCTGGTCGCCTCATTTTAGGAAAGATGTGGAAGCTTTGGAGAGGGTGCAGAGGAGATTTACCAGGATGTTGCCTGGAATGGAGAATAGATCGTACGAGGATAGGTTGACAGTGCTAGGCCTTTTCTCAATGGAATGGCAAAGGATGAGGGGTGACTTCATAGAGGTTTATAAGATGATTAGGGGAATAGATAGAGTAGACAGTAAGAGACTTTTTCCCTGGGTACAACAGAGTGTTACAAGGGGACATAAATTTAAGGTGAAGGGTGGAAGGTATAGGGGGGATGTCAGGTGTAGGTTCTTTACCCAGAGAGTGGTGGGGGCATGGAATGCGCTGCCTGTGGGAGTGGCAGAGTCAGAATCATTGGTGACCTTTAAGCGGCAATTGGATAGGTTTATGGATAGGTGCTTAAGTTCGGACAAATGTTCGGCACAACATCGTGGGCCGAAGGGCCTGTTCTGTGCTGTATTGTTCTATGTTCTATGTTCTATGTTCTATGGTCACAGAAACAGGGAAACAGAATGAAAGGCACCAACACAAGGCACCACTTTCCCAAAGATAACTACAGACAGGCGATAAATGCTGGCCCAGCCAGTGATGCTCATTTTCCATGAGTGAATTTAAAAGAAAATAACAAATCTGAGGCAGCTGAGTCTTCTGGGCCATTGAAGTTCTGATCTGACTGCTGTAGTCATCAAGGAATAGGAGGCTAAGAAACTTATCAGAGAACATTTCATTATTATTTCAACACATTTATCCAGCTGGCCTCCAGAATGTACAGAAAGTACATTCTGTAAACCTCATTCTGTTTAAAATGCTGCACTGTGTTA
The DNA here is from genome assembly GCF_004010195.1 of Chiloscyllium plagiosum. NCBI lineage: Eukaryota > Metazoa > Chordata > Chondrichthyes > Orectolobiformes > Hemiscylliidae > Chiloscyllium > Chiloscyllium plagiosum. The sequence goes on along the minus strand of NC_057744.1, from coordinate 6,005,086 downwards.
ACTCACAGCAGGCCCTGATCCTCCATTACTCTTTGTGCTTGCTAACCAACATTGTTCCAGTTCTGGTCAAGCAACATCATCATCTTAAAATTCTCATCCTTGTTTGCAAAACCCTTCATGACCTCATCCTTGCTTCTTTCTGCAATCTCCTCCAGCCCCATAAACCACCAAGATATCTGTACGCCACTAATTGAGATCTCTGGTGCATCCCTAATTTTGATTGCCCAACCATTGGTGGCCACATACTTTCCAAAACGACATTACAGAGTGTTTATGTCAATCGACAGTGGTTACCATTAGTACAACTTTATTCCAGATTTTTATTGAATTCAAATTTCACCATCTGCCACATAAACCCATGTCCCCAGAATATTAAGCAGAAATTCTGGCTGACTCATCCAGACATTCCCACAACGGCAGTATCTCCACAGTTGATCGAGCATCTCTTTATGTGACCTTGTGTTCCACTTTGATTTATCCTGCAAAGAATCATGGGACATTTAAGTATATTAAAGAAGCTATATAAATCTAAAGTGCTGTCATTACAATCTCTTTATCATTGTAGGTTCTGATTAGGAGGCAGAATTTAGAGAGCTCCACCCATTATTGCTGTATCTGGCAATGTATAAAATGAAAAGTGGAAAATTGTTCTGCTTTGGGCTCTGAGACATCTCAACCTAATGCAAAAGGAAGAAAGAAAATATAGAAAGCACAAAAAGAATGAACAAAAGACAAGATTTATAGTATGCGATTTAAAGACACTGAAACCTATGCTGATAAATTGCAAATATACACAACTGCATATTAAGATTTCTACTTTGAGTTGAAAATCATTAGACAATCCAAATAAAACTCAACTATTATCCTAGACCTTCCCAGCTGATCAGTGTTCAATGAATTATTTATAATTTTACTGCTTCAGAATTCCAAGCTATTACTTTTGTATTCACAGCCTTTGGTTTAAGCGATAGGGAATAGGACAGGCATGTTTCAAAGTCAATAAAAGTCACATAAATAATGCATTTCACAAAGGCAGAATTTGTACAGTGTATACTTTAATGTCTAATCCCGTAACCAGCATGTCCAATGCCAGCTAGATATTTATCCGAAGGCAATACACTGCAGATACCGGGAAGCTGAAATAAAAATGGAAAATGCTGGGAATACTCAACAGGTAAACAGCATTTGTGGACAGAGAAATTACTTAATGTTGTGTAGTTGAAAACCTTTCAACTGAGCTGAGAAAGTTCAAGATGTAACAGGTTTTAAGAATGTATAGATGTACTGGAAGTTTAAGAAGAAGAAAAGGGGAAGATCTGGAGGACAGGAGAGCTTAAATAACAAAAGGGGCAATGCATCATGGAAAGCAATAAGGGAAGAAGTAAAGGACAAAATAATGTGGCTGTGGTATAACTGGCAACATCAGAAACATGACCAGCGGCTATTGTGAAACAAAATGGGAGCAGTGAATTAGATTAGATTACTTACAGTGTGGAAACAGGCCCTTCGGCCCAACAAGTCCACACCGCCCTGCCGAAGCGCAACCCACCCATACATTTATCCCTTACCTAACACTACGGGCAATTTACCTGACCTGCACATCTTTGGACTGTGGGAGGAAACTGGAGCACCCGGAGGAAACCCACGCAGACACGGGGAGAACGTGCAAACTCCACACAGTCAGTTGCCTGAGGCGGGAATTAAACCTGGGTCTCAGGCGCTGTGTGGCATCAGTGCTAACCACTGTGCCACCGTGCAGCCCACTAAATGATCTGAAATTGCTGAACTCAGTGTTATTTTATTTCATTCATTCTTGGGAACTGGACTTTGTTGAGAAGACCAACACTTATTGTCTGTCCTTTGAATTCCCTTGAACCACCATCCTGAAGTGCTGCTGTCCATACAGTGCAGGTACACCCAGGGTGCTGTTAGGAAAGGAGACAGAAGTTTGACCCAGTGACTATGAGAGAGGTGTGATATAGTTCCAAGTCAGGATGATGAATAACTTAGAGAGATGGTTTGTTCATGTGTCTGCTGCCCTTGTCCTTCAGTAGGTAAAAACAATGACTGCAGATGCTGAAAACCAGAGTCTAGATTAGAGTGATGCTGGAAAAGCACAGCAGTTCAGGCAGCATCCAAGGACCAGGAAAATCGATGTTTCAGGAATACAGGCAGAGAGCCTGAAGGGTGGAGAGATAAGTGAGAGG
>NC_057744.1:5989562-6002837 GCF_004010195.1 Chiloscyllium plagiosum | reverse complement strand
TTCTTCCTCCAGGCGTCTGGTGGTGAGGGAGCGGCAGTGAAGGAGGCCCAGGACCTCCATGTCCTCGGCAGAGTGGGAGGGGGAGTTGAAATGTTGGGCCACAGGGCGGTGTGGTTGATTGCTGCGGGTGTCCCAGAGATGTTCCCTAAAGCGCTCTGCTAGGAGCGCTTTAGGGACTTGTCCTTTAGGTAGCCAGTGGATCCTCCCCACTATCTACCTGACGAAGGAGCACGCTCTGAAAGCTAGTACTTCCAAATTAACTTGTTGGACTATAACTTGGTGTTCTGTGATTTTTAACTTTGTCCACCCCAGTTCAACACCAGCACCTCCACATCTTGTCATTCTTGTAATACAGGTTTCAGGTTTGGGAGGGCCTGTCAGAAGAGCCTTGAGCAGTTGCTACAGTGCACCTTACAAAAGTCCTCATCAAAAGACAATGGGTTCTTCACAAGGCTTCTACTGAACCCCACCGGAATAGTATGGGAGCCTAACAACTAAGGGATCAGAGCAGGAGCGGGACAAAGAATTAAAATGGTAAGTGTTTGGAAGCTTGGAAAAATGTTTGGTGATTGAATTAAGGTATTCAGCAAATGATTGAATATAGCTTGCACTTGCCATATCCTGACTGTCTGGGAGGCTGCACTGTGAGCAGCAACTACAATTTACCAAGTAAATCAATACTCATCCCGTTCTGTTTTCAAGTGAGGCAACACCATTGTTTTGGTTGGAAGGTTCTTGCACATTTCACATGAAAACTGCCAAATAAAATGTCATATTTCTTTTATTGAGACACTTCCTTGATTTAGTTTCCATATAACATAAAAGCTTCTAATAGATGGGGAGATAATTGTCCACTAAATAACTGCACCGGAACCCTCCCAGGGTAGTACATATGTGGCTCTTACGGGAAGAAAATGTTCTTTCTATCTCTCACCTAACTTGAACTTAAACCTATGTCTTTAACTGTGTGTCCAATATTCAAGTCAAGTAATTTAGATTAGATTCCCTACAGTGTGGAAACAGGCCCTTCGGCCCAACAAGTCCACACCGACCCTCTGAAGAGTAAACCACGTGGTCCCATTTCCCTCTCACTAATACACCTAACACTAAGGGGCAATTTAGCATGGCCAATTCACCTAACCTGCACATCTTCGGACTGTGGGAGGAAATCAGAGCACCTGGAGGAAACCCATGCAGACACAGGGAGAATGTGCAAACTCCACACAGACAGTCGCCTGAGGCTAGAATCGAACCTGGGACTCTGGTGCTGTGAGGCAGCAGTGCTAACCACTGAGCCACCGTGCCACCCCAAGGATGAAGGAGAATCGAAATGTTTTGACAAGTTAGCTTCCTATTCCGAAAATAGCTGCATAGTATTTAGTTTGTCATTTTAAATCAGATTCCCTACTGTGTAGAAACAGGCCCTTCAGCCCAACAAATCCACACCGACCTTCCAAAGAATAACCCACCCAGACTGATTCCCCTATCCTATATTTACCCCTAACTAATGCACCTAACACTATGGGCAATTTAGCATGGCCAATTCACCTGACCTGCACATCTTTGGATAGTGGGAGGAAACCCACGCAGACACAGGGAGAATGTGCAACTCCACACAGACAGTCGCCTGAGGCGGGAATCAAATTTGGGTCCCTGGGCTGTGAGACAGCAGTGCTAACCACTGAGCCACTGAGCCACCCTATGCCCTTCTGACATGTGAAATAATCAGTAAAGCAAGATCATAGAGCGGAAAAGAGTAATTTCAGCTATTAAACAGGTTCCTTCCACACAACAGCTACAATCTTTTACCAGCCTAATGCATCATTAAATCATCATTTTGTGTGGCAAAAATGCATAGAAATCTATATCATACTTTAGAATCTCCATGTCTAATTTCAAAGAAATGCACTTAAGGTCAATTTCCATGCCCCTGGTAGAATGTGCATACTCTGTCTCCTTCCATAAGAAGAGACCTCATTTTATCTTACCTGTCTGTCTTTTCTCTCATCCTTGTTTCCAAAGGTTGGACTATACATTGGTCCATAAGTATGTTTGACAAACTACTGCAGAGGTTCAGCATTGCCTTCTGTAGAATGGCACATCAGGAGACTTTCCCATTCTTAATGTCTCCCCTCAGGTGTATTGAAAGGGCTTACTGGCTGACTTGATTGTTCGTTTCATGAATGCCATGATGTGGAGGAGCCAGTGTCGGAGGGGTAGACAAAGTTAAAAATCATGCAACACCAGATTATAGTCCAACTCTCACTTCCAAATAAACCCGTTGGACTATAACCTGGTGTTGTGTGGTTTTTAATTTCATGAACACACTTTCCTTGGACACCAAGACTTGAGGTAGCCCTAAGAATCATAGAATCCCTATGGTGCTGAAACAGGCCATTCAGCCCATCATGTCCACTCCAACAAGCATCCCCCTACCTATCACTGTAACTCATGGCCAACGCACCTAGCCTACACATCCCTGAACACTATGGTCAATCCACTTAACCTGCACATCTTTGGACTGTGGGAGAAAGCCAGAGCACCTAAGGGAAACCCACACAGACACAGGGAGAATGTGCAAACTCCACACAGACAGTCGCCTGAGGCTGGAACCAAACCCTAGGTCCCTGGCAATGTGAAGTAATAGTGCTAACCACTGAGCTACTTGAACTCACAGCATCTAGCCCTGAGGTAGGGATATTACCAATGCATCACAAGACCTCCACTTATCTTGCCCAAGTAAATAATAGTTGAATATGAAAGCGCAATAAGAAATGTGCCAAGGTACTGCTAGAGAAACCTGCCTTTGAGTTCCCCACTGCTTGGAGTCATCTGGGAGTGAATAAGAGGGTTCCTAGTCTGTAAAAGCAGAGATACCACAGTGCACCATTTGTAAAGCTGATCAATGAGTAAAGCTGAGAAATGATCAATGATCAATAGCAACTGGCTTAATTCAGACATGCCTGGCTCAGATATCTTAGCCTGCTATTATTAACTAATTTGGTTCAAATCTCCCTTTGCCAGGCATATCACATTGGAGAGAACTTCCAAAGGTAGAAAACAATGATCTGATCAGCCACATCACTTGCAGATTCCAAAGAGAAACCAAAGCGTGCCCTTTGAAGAGTATTTGTGCTCTTCAGTTGTCAGACTGTCGTACAAGATTGATTACTTAACAATACAAATTAGATTAAATTATTGTCTCATGGTCAAGCCCATTGACTGGCTTCTCAGAAACAAAATAGCTTATGCTTGGGAAGCACGGTGGCTCAGTGGTTAGCACTGCTGCCTCACAGGGAGCTGGGTTCAATTCCCGCCTCAGGCAACTGCCTGTGTAGAGTTTGCACATTCTGGGTGGGTTTCCTCCTTGAGCACCGGTTTCCTCTCACAGTCCAAAGATGTGCAGGTTAGGTGAATTGGCCATGCTAAATTGCCCCGTAGTGCTAGATGCTTTAGTCAAGGGTGAATGTAGGGAATGGGTCTGGGTGGGTTGCTCTTCGGGGGGTTGGTGTGGACTTGTTGGGCCGAAGGGCCTGTTTCCACATTGTAGGTAATCTAATCTAGTCTTCAAAAAATAACAAATGCCTGCGTTTTAGAGAAAAGTGATGTATCTAATTAAAAGTTATGATGGGAAGATGCCAGTGTTTGACTAGGCTAGACAAAATCAGAAGTCACACAACACCGGTTTATAGTCCAACAGGTTTATTTTAACAAGCCTTCAGAGCACTGTTCCTTTGTCATCTGATGAAGGAATGGTGCTCCGAAAGTTTGCAATTTCAAATGAACTTGTTGGACTATAATGCTATGTCGAGTGACTTCTAATTAGGAATCAGCCAAGACAATGCGACATGTAACTAGTCCTCCTATTAACAATAGTTGAAGTTAGAGATTTCTCCTAAACCTTGAAGCATTACAATAATTTATAATAGAAAATGATACATTTTGATTTTGATTTTGAAACCTATCCTTGACTGAAGAACATCAAGAGTTCATGATAGCATGAAAGAGTAATTGGAATTATAGTGCAGAACAAATCTGTTCAACTCAACGTCCCACACATCGTGTGGACAAGCCATAAAAGCTAATTGTTCCCTCAATCGATAAACAATCAATATGGGTTTTAGTGATGCTGAATGGAATAAAAATTAGTTGATTAAGGCAAGACGGAACAACAACTTGTATGAATTGATTTGATAAACTGCTGGTATTCCCATTGAGATAATGGAAGACCTTAGAAAGAAAACAAAATACCTAATGCCAAATGTGAGACTTAAAAGCATTTGGAGATTTGCAATGTGAATAATTCTGATTAACATGGAGGAAAATGTTAAAATCACACTGTGAGATTTGAACAAGGTCAGCCAAGTGGAATAGGAGTTCCCTGATTGAACCAGATTAACAGCCACAATCAGAGAGCCCTAGCTGACACATATAAACAGGAGTGTCAAACATCCTGTTCACTCTGAGAGCTGGCTCTGAGGGAGCTGGATCAGTGTAAAGTACTCAGCACGTGTAAGTAAAGGGTGACTTGGTGACAGGATACTGGCCCCGGGGGTGGAGTTATTTCACATACTGGTGAATTTTCACAGCCCTTGTGGGCTGTGGCAAGAAATTTGGACGAAAATAATGACAGTCAAAAAATTAGATTATTGGTTGAGAGTGTGATATTCCTCTTAAGGTTTCAACAGTGAGATGAGATTCTCATTCATAATTTTTTTTATTCATTGATGGATGTGGGTGTCGTTGGCTATGACAGCAGTTATTGCCCAAACCCTAATTGCCCAGATAGGTTAAAAACAAGGACTGCAGATGCTGGAAACCTGAGTCTAGATTAGAGTGGTGTTGGAAAAGCACAGCAGGTCAGGCAGCATCCGAGGAGCAGGAAAATCGACGTTTCAGGCAAAAGCCCTTCATCAGGAATAGAGGCAGGGAACCTGCAGAGTGGAGAGATAAATGAGAGGGGCTGGGGTAGGGAGAAAGTAGCATAGAGTACAATAGGTGAATGGGGGTGGGGATGGAGGTGATAGGTCAGAGAGGAGGGTGGGGGAAGGTAGCAAAGAGTACAATGGACCACCCTAATTGCCCAGAGGGCAGTGAAGAGTCAACCACATTGTTGTGGGTTTAGAGTCACATGTAGGCCAGACCAGGTAAGAATGTCAGATTTCCTTCCCTAAACAACATTAGTGAACCAGATATTATTTCCATTCATTTGAATCTCTTTATTAGCTAATCTTGCATCACTTATATGTAAATTGTGATTCTCCAAATTGCTGGTGAGCAACTATTGGTGCCAATTTGGGAATTGGGTGTCTGAGGGGATACCTTGTTTGCTAGATGTTTCTTGAGGCCTCCATATTCACCTTCATTCATCAACAGGCATAACAACAGCCCCATCATATCACTGTGGTCAGGCTCAGACAAACTCAGAAGACACTTCAGCACTTCACCACTTGGAAGGCATGGATGCTCCTGTGAGGTCATTCTGCACACACACACACACACACACACCCCGATCACATGCATCTGCATGGGATGTACCTCAGATCTCTTACATTTCTTTCTTAGTGCTCATTTATTTTGTACACTCACAGTATCTCTGGCTTGCTTTCCCTTTCAGTGCATTTCCATTTCATTCAAAGCTTGCACCTCCGCCTTCCCTTGCTTCTTAGAACAGGCAGCAAGCTAGGCGGCTTGTCATAGAATCACAGCATCAATACAGTGTGGAAGCAGGCCATTTGGCCCATCGGGTCCACACTGACCCTACAAAGAGCATCCCACACAGATCCACTCCCCCTTACCCTATCCCTGTAACCCTGCATTTCCCATGGCTAACCCACCTAGCCTGCACATCCCTGGACATTATGGGACAATTTAGCATGGCTATTCCATCTAACGTGCACATTTTTGGACTGTGGGAGGAAACTGGAGCACTTGGCAGAAACCCACACAAACTCCACACTGACAGTGGTCCAAGGGTGGAATCCCTGGTACAGTGAGACAACATGCCACCCTAACTATCATGGTTGCCTGCAGTGACCAGTTAAGGAGGTGGGCACACTGTTATACAGCACCGTGCTGCATTTATGTCACATCCACAGACTGTGCCACCACTTTACAGGGCAACACACTGCATGTGTTCCAAACAAATGGCAACATATGGAAGTCTAAGTCCTCAGTTGAATGAAGAGTGATACTGTCAGTTAGAGAATGCTTCCACACCCAGTAAAGGGAATCATCCTGTTTCAGTCCAGAGAATTGGACACAGACAGTCAGACACATCATGAGAGCACAGTGCAGGTATCTGTGTCCTTCTAGTCCAGAGCTTGGATCACAGTCAGTCCCGTGGCTCAAATCCCACCAGCTGAGGAAGTACAGGTAAGTCAGTCAGGGAGATGTGGAGACTGTAGTGAGGGGACTGGGACATCCCTACATGGATCTGTCTTCAAAGTCAGTCCATGGATTGGATCCTAGGTAGATCCGGGGGGGCTTGGGCAGTACTTACCAACAGAGATAGGAAGGGGGGATTGGTGGTTATCCAAGGCAGGATGCTTAACATGCTGGGAAAGTGGATAAAATGCAAGTGTGCAGTCTGGAGACATCATGCTGGGCCTGAGAGAGATCAATGACTGTTGAGGTGGGGGTAAGGGAATAACTCCAGATATAAGGTTGGGATTTAATATAATACAGGAGGACACACGTACTGCAATAAAGAAGGTTTCTCAAGTCACCACCACTTGGTCTTACATGGGGCAGTGCGTCATGACAGTGGGCCTGGCTATGTAGTAGGCCAGGGGCTAAAGGGGATAACAGGGGTTGTTGGTCATCAAATGTCAGAGTTTGATGGGAAGGTGGGGAGCCTCAAAGCTGATGGGGTTAATGGGCCAGCCACACAATAGGCTACATGAAGTGTGGGAGTGGAGGCGAGGGGGGTGCGGAGTTGCAGGATGGAGCCTTGATCTTTGGGCAGAGCTTGGGATTTCCCTCAAGAGTGTGATCTAAATATTGTGACCAATCCACCAAATCTCAACCATGCAAAAAGAATGAAAAATAGCTTCCTACACCATCGTAGTGCGTAAATCAAGTTGCCTTATGTTTTTCTGCCAGACTGAGATGTACTAGTGGGAGAAAGTGAGGACTGCAGATGCTGGGGATCAGAGCTTAAAAATATGTTGTTGGAAAAGCGCAGCAGGTCAGGCAGCATCAAAGAAGAAGGAGAATCGACGTTTCGGGCATGATTCCTGAAGAAGGGCTTATGCCCGAAACGTCGATTCTCCTTCTCCTTTGATGCTGCATGACCTGCTGCGCTTTTCCAGCAACACATGTTTAAGCTGAGATGTACTAGTGGGCAATATGAATCCCATCAATCAGTGACTGCATTAATTAGCCCACCCAAAGAATAAAACTTTCACATCATATAGTCTTGCACAGTATTGTTGTTAATATGTTCTTTCAAAATACAGAACTATTACTGTCTTATTACTGGAACAGAAATACAACATAGTTGCAATAAAATTATCCTTCAATTTCAGATTTATATGATATCAATATTTTTATTTTGTCATTGGCTTGCATTATTGAATGACGCTGTCCTTTGATCACTAAACTGACTTAACTACTTATACTTGGACGTGTTGTTAATCTGTTAGAGTTTGAGCACTTAAAGTGATTACAGAAAATTCCTCTTGTAAATGGTATCATCAAAGACATTCTGTTCAATTGCGTTTGAAAGGGTGAGAATATGAATCTCATTACCACAGGGAGCAGCTGAGAAAAATAACATGGAAATGTTTAAGGGGAATCTGGCTGAACACATGAGGGAGGAACAAATAAAAGGATATATTGTTGAAGTTAGATGGGTTTTGCCCATAGAGATGGGCAATAAATGCTGGGCTTTCCAGCAATACTCACATCCGTGAAAGAATTTTTTAAAAAGCATGGATCAGTTGAGCTGAACAGAGTGAGGCAGGATGATCTCAATGTGCCTTTCAGAAGGATTTGTTGTGTCATGTTTCTCTTGTAAATCTGGTACAAAGGAGGTTGCTCCAGGGAAAGCAAAAAAGCTAAACAGGCAGAAAACTAGCCACCAGGATACATGAATATCTACTAGCCACAGATAAGGAAGGACACCACTTCGACTGGGGGCAACACATCCATCTTAGGACAAGCCAAACAGAGACACGCATGAGAATTCCTAGAAGCATGGCATTCCAACCGGAACTCTATCAACAAACACATTGAGTTAGACCTCATCTACCAGCCCCTAAGAAAAAGAACCGGAAATGACATCACAATAGGAAATGACATCATCACAGGAAATAATATCACCAACCCAACAAAACCCAAACATATAAATAGAAAGCAGGAATCATGTACACTACTTCGCCTGAGTCCCACTGCCTGCCTCTTCGTAGGGTATGTGGAACAATCCATCTTCCGCAACTACACTGGCCCCACCAAGATGTTACCTAGTAGGGTGACGAAACATCTGAAAATGAAACTCCCAGCTCAGCAAGCAAACCTATATCCAGTAGGTTGAGACTTGAGTGTACAGGGCATTCTGCAATGTTCCTCTGCAACATTCTGCTATAGAAAATCGTGCTTTGGAAAACGGCTGTAGAAAATCGTACTGTCGAAGATCGCTAATACAAAATCACTCTACCCATTCAGTAGAAAGTTCATGTTATCCAAACAGACTCCACAATTCGTCAATCACGTTATAGCCAATTTACACTGATGAAACACGAGTTGTAGTGGAATGAACCATATTCAGCCAGTCCAGACGGAGTGCCACACAGAGCTGCTGTGCTGTGTTGGAAATGTGAGCAATTCCTAAAATATACCAACAAAACAAAAGAGAACCCAAAACAGTACCAATTGCTGCAACTTAGTTTTCCAGATCAGAGTAAAAATGTTCATATACCTTTCATGCTTTACAGTCAATTAAGTACATTTGATGTGTCATTGCTGTTGCAATGTAGAAACCAGAGCATCCAATTTTTGCACAGCAAAATTCCACAGACAGTAAAGTTCCATGAACAAATAATCTGCTTTAGTCTTGGAATGTTTTATCAAATTTAAGCCATGATATAAATAGATGCTGTTGCTGTTGATGTTAGTTAAAGGATCTGTGTGGCCTGGGAAAATGTTGACGAGAATAGTGCTGTGAAATCGTCTACAGGCACCTTTGAGGGTAGATGAGTCCTCAGTTTAAGATCTCCCCAGATAGATACCTCCTACTGTGCAGGACTGCACCGGGAGCATTTTTAAAATTCATTCATCGTATGTGGGTATCATTAGCCAGGCCAGCATTTATTGTCCATCCCTAATTGCCCAAAGGGCAGATAAGAGTCAACCACATTGCTGTGGGTCTGGAGTCACATGTAGATTAGATCAGGTAAGGATGGCAGTTTCCTTCCCCAGTGAATCAGAATGATTGTGTCCAATGGTCATTATTAAACTCTTAATTCCAGACTTTTATTGAATTCAAGTTTCACCATTTGGCATGGCAGGATTTGAACTGGGTCCCCAAAGCATTACATGCATCTCTGGATTAATAGCCCAGTGATAACACCCCTAGACCATCACCACTCTGAACTGATACAAGCAAATGACACATCAAGTATATTTAATTTACTGTAAAGTGTGAAAGATGTCTACATTATACATCTATATTAAGTCTCTGGAATGGGTCCTGATCTGACAATATTCTGACGTGAAGGTTATGTTACTGCTAATTCAGCCACAGAAGATGCAGTAAGTCAGCGAGTTCTCTAGCAAGGTAATTTTAAAACAAATGTTCAAGTATATAGTCAGTAGGTTTGAATAAAGTTGTTTTGCCCTGAATTGTAGGTGTTATAAATCACAGATTTTAATGCACTCATTGCATCAAATTTAGGTATAGATTTTTAGATTTTGGTTTTATCATCACATACACTCAAGTACAGGGTACAATGTCACCACACACAGCACTACAAAACACATAGGTACAAAATCTTAGTTACAGAAGCAGAAATTTGCAAACTCATTACATGTTCACAAACATATTGTTAGGGAATAGATCAAGCCCTCTCAAAAGGAGATAGCTTATCCCTAACTTTTATCTTATTTAAAAGAAAGTGTAAGGTGCTGCATTCCAGATTTGATTTGATTGGTCAAACTATGAGGAATTAAGTAAAACACACTATTATTACACCACAGTTAAAACACAAAGCAAAAAAAAAAGAATTGGCAAAACTTTAACTCTATTAAAATACTTGACAAAATAATATATTCTACTACTGATCAACTGTTCCAATATAGCAGCAGCCCATAAGGCAAACTCAGCAAAACTGTTTCCCTCACTTCTTAACACCTCCAGTCCAGGATCAGGAACACCAACTGAATGAATCCAGCAACAGAGAGAGAGAGAGATGTTTCTTGTAGCTTCAACTCCACAACCTCCCAACTTCAACAACTGAAATCAAAACAAAAACCCTGGATCTGTGTGCGCTTGACTCTACCCACTCATGTTCCTTTTGTCTAACTTTTAAAAAAAAACTAAAGCTAGTTTTAGTTTTTTGGTTGTAGGTTTGCTAACTGAACTGGAAGGTTCATTTTCAGACGTATTGTCACCAAACCAGGTAATATCTTAAGTGAGCCTCCGGACGAAGCCGTGCTGATGGTTCCTGCTTTCTATCTATATGTTTGGGTTTCTTTGAGTTGGTGATGTAATTTCCTGTGGTGATGTCATGTCCTGTGGTGATGTCTCAGGGGGTGGTAAATGGGGTCCAAGGCAATGTGTTTGTTGATAGAGTTCTGGTTGGAATGCCATGCTTCTAGGAATTCTTGTAGGTGTCTCTGTTTGGCTTGTCCTAGGATGGATGTGTTGTCCCAGTCGAAGTGTATCTGTATGTAAGGATACTAGTGAGAGAGGGTCATGTCGTTTTGTGGCTAGTTGGTGTTCAATGTATCCTGGTGGCTACTTATCTGCCTGTTTGTCGAATATAGTGTTTGTTACAGTCCTTGCATGATATTTTGTAAATGACATTAGTTTTGCTTGTTGTCTGTATATGGTCTTTCAAGCTCATTCGATGCTGTTTTAGAGTGTTGGTGGGTTTGTGGGCTACCATGATGCTAAGGGGTCTGAGTAGTCTGGCAGTCATTTCCGAAATGTCTTTGATGTAGGGGAGAGTGGCTCGGGTTTCTGGACGTGTTTTGTCTGTTTGTTTGGGTTTGTTGCTGAGAAATCGGCGGACTGTGTTCATTGGGTACCCATACATTTTGAATACATGGTACAGGTGATTTTCTTCTGCTCTGCGTAGTTCCTCTGTGCTGCAGTGTGTGTTGGCTTGTTGAAATAATGTTCTGATGCAGCTTCCTTTGTGGATGTTGCCAGCTTCAGCAATGATCATGCACATCCAAAGATCTTGTTACATTTTGATGGAGTGAGGATTGGTGTGAATGACGCTTGCTGTCACAGGCTGTAATGTAGCGGCAGTACCTAGCTGTGACCTTGGAGTACAGCCCAGCCAAGGATTCCTGTCACTGCACCTGTCGGAAGTGGTCCATGAATCAATTGGTTAGACCCTTGCTGAGATGCTCAGCAGGCCTGACAGATCACATCTCACATAGCACCGCCTCCCCCCCCTCCCCCACAGAGAGTGATGACAGACAGCAGTCCATGAGCTGCTAATTGTGTTTTGACATGAGGCTCTGTTCATGAAAAAGGAAGAAGCATATGCTCAGGTTAACAGCTACATTTAGCAGCAGGTAATGTCATGCCATCAATTCAATTCAAGGGGCCAGGAGAGAGGAAATTAATCCAAAACTTTAAAGGAGGGCATTAACCTGCATTTGTATAGCTTCTTTTCATAATATCACAATGTCCCAAAACATTCAACATCCAAGAAATACTTTTGAAGTGCAATCACTGCTGTAATAGTGGAAAAGCAACAGCCAATGCCTACTACAGGATGCAATAACAACATTGATAACGTGGTTTTGTTTGTGTGATGTTGACTGAGAGCTAAGCGTTGGACATGACACCAGGGAAAATTAGCCTGTTAGATTGCAATATAGCACCATGAGATCTTGCACATGCATTGGAGAGGGCAGAGGAGACTGCAGTTAAAGATCTTATCCAAATGAGAGAGTGTCATCCAACACGGCCACGTTCCCATGTATGTTAGCCAAGGTTTTTGCACTCAAGTCTAAGAGTGGGACTAGGTCCAGGAATCTTCTAAAGTCGAGGCAAAGGTGCTGCCAACTAAGCAATGGATGACTCTCATGAGAACAGTGAAGGTTAAGATATTTGATAAAGATGTTTACACATGAACAGTTTTGACTGAGTAATGAAAAACTGTTCCCTGTGGAAAAAAAATCAGAATTAAGGAGATCACCATGTCTTCCAGTGTGAGAGAAAGAACACCAACTGTTTTCTTTAAGTAAATTGACGAATGATCAATTAATGCAATTTAAGGCAGGAAGAGTTTGCTGAATTGCCCCTTGCACCCTTAAAATAGCCTACCATCATATACACCTCACACATTCTGCATTGACACCTTGCCTCTCTGTTTGATAGCTCGATGGTTACACAAACCTTGGAAATATAAGGAGATTTAAAGTAACATTGTTTCTGTGATTATTGAAAGCATACAATCATGCTGTAATCACAGAACATGATTGGGATTATCGGCACTCGATCCACATACACTACTCTGATAATCTATCTGTTGTGGTCTTAATGTATTTCATTTGCTTGCTTTCTTGTCCCAGGCTTCTCTTGAAGTCACTGATGTTTACTGTGACATCGCTTTACGGAATTGCCTCTCCAGGACCTCACATTCTTCATGAGGCTATGAAGGCCGAGACATCGTCCTTTAGTGAATGAGGGAGTAACAGCTAAAAGCTGAGTCCAACTCTGCCCTTCTATGAGATATAGACTGGACAATATTCTGGAAAGGGGAAGAATGGATGATTTCTTTCTAGTCATAGAGATGTACAGCATGGAAACAGACCCTTCAGTCCAACCCGTCCATGCCGACCAGATATCCCAACCCAATCTAGTCCCACCTGCCAGCACCTGGCCCATATCCCTCCAAACCCTTCCTATTCATATACCCATCCAAATGCCTCTTAAATGTTGCAATTATACCAGCCTCCACCACATCCTCATTCCATACCCGTACCACCCTCTGGTGAAAAGGTTGCCCCTTAGGTCTCTTTTATATCTTTCCCCTCTCACCGTAAACCTATGCCTCTAGTTCTGGACTCCCCAACCCCAGGGAAAAGACTTTG
>NC_057744.1:5970740-5988997 GCF_004010195.1 Chiloscyllium plagiosum | reverse complement strand
TACCCCTCGTTGCATTAGAGCCAGTCTCAATACCAGAAACTTGGCTGTTTGTGCTACGTTCCCCTGAGAATCCATCACCCCCTACATTTTCCAAAATAGCATACCTGTTTGAAATGGGTATATCCACAAAAGACTCCTGCTCTAGCTGCCTACCTCTCTTACTCTTCCTGGAGTTAACCCATCTATGTGACTGTATCTGAGACTTTCCCCCCTTTCTATAACTGCCATCCATCACATACTGTAGCTGTTGCAAATTATCATCGCTTCTATCTGTCTCTCCAACCGATCCACTCAATCTGATAAGACTTGCATCCAACAGCATTTAAGGCAGATATAATCCACAGTAACCCTTGAACTCTCTTTAAACTCCCACACCTGACAAGAAGTACATATCACTGCAAAGGCCATTTTGCTCCTTCACATCTACAGACCCAGAAAATAACACCGTCTTATTTCTCTACAAACACTGCCCCAGGTTAAATTAATAGCTATGGCTTATATTTTAAGTTTAATCAAGGGACTTATCTCAAAAACATATAATCAAGAAAGAATCCACTGTACACACTACTGCAGCCTTTCTATTGGACAGACTTAAAACAACAATTAACTTATCTGACTTTGTGCTGTGAACTTCACCCAACAGTTCCTCCAAGATTAGTTGTGAATTTCACTGTTTGTTAATTTTCCCAGATGCACTCCGATGTCCAGTGATACACAAATTCAAACAGCAAAGGCGGTAACTGTGCAGGTTCTCTCTCTCTCTCTCTCTCCTGTACTGTCCTCACCATGTGCTTCCTTTGTCTGCCCTTCTCCCTTTTAAACTGCTGTTGTTTTGACTTTTTTTTTTCCAAAGTTCCAAAACAATGCAACAGCGTCTAAAACAGTAATTGTTGCTCCTGGAATTCGAGGAAATCACCTCCAACACCTAATATACCCCCAAAAAAGGAGCAGCTCTTACAGCCAGAAATTTTTCCTGTCCTCCATCTTGGATTACCCAGAATCCTAGGATAAGACTAGAAGAAATAGGAACAGGAGTAGGCCCCTCAAGCCTGCTCTGACTTTCAAATCGGATCATGGCTGATCGGACAGTAGCTTTTCTGCCCTTTCCCCATCACCCTTGAGTCCCCTACAGACTAAGAATCTGTCTACCTCAGTCTTAAATTTACATAATGACTCATCTCAGTCTCAAATTGGTACCCCATGAGGGGAAACATCCTCTCAGCATTTACCCTAAGTCCCTTAAGAACCCAGTGTATTTCAATGAGATCACCTCTTATTCTTCTAAACTTCAGTGAGTAGAACCCTAACCTGTTTTGCCTTTGTCCTTTAGACAATCTCTCCATACCAGGGATCATCCTAGTGAACCTTCTCTGAAATGCCTCCAATGAAAATATAAATACGTTCAAGGGCATATGGCAATTGTCGTGATGCTGATCCAGCCCAGACAGTGGACTTAATGACAGAGGGTTGCAGTTTTCATAGCCTACTTGTTTCAGTCACAAATTTGTTTACTATCAACTCTAAGGGGATCAGTTAGGCTCCCTTAGCTGAGTATCTAATAAGTGATGCTCACAGTAGGGGTTCAATCCCCATCACTGATTGAGGTTACCATGATGGACTCTCCTTCACAAACTCCCCTCTTGCCTGACACATGCTGAACCTCAGGTTAAACCATTACCTGTCATCTTTCACTAATTAGACAACAGCCCTACAGTCCAGTCGGACTGTGGTGACTTCTACTGTCAATTTCTATTAATCTGTTCTTGCATTATAGATATATAATAAGGGACGCTTTCAGTGTAATTGTTTCTGAGACAATGCTGAAGTGAGGTTTCCTGAATGTAATTATGTCTATATATCAGACACAGGGCATGAAGAGAAATCTCCAAAGAAAACTATTCTCTTTGATGTTTTGGGGTTTAAATTCTGGTTCTTTTAAAAATGAACAACTTTGTTGGACTTGTAAAATGATTGAGGCTGATCACATTATCATATGTGCAGAAGCTTCTAAACCCACTTCATTGCATTGACATTCCAGCTAAAGCTGACACAAAGGACTTGGAGACGAGCTGAACGCTTCTGGCCAACTCTGGACAAAGGAAAACGCCAAGATCCATTAGGACTGAAAAGGGCACCACCTGCTTTTACAGTTACCTCGTCCCCTCGCAATGGAAATTCTGATGAAGGAACCAAAGCTATAATGTTAGCTTGACGATCTGCCAACTCACCCACCCAACTGGGACAGAAGCAACTTGAATGCCTGTCTGAGTCACGTGACTGAAATCTGTTGAGTCGCTTAAATGTGCAGTTCTGGAATTCTAAATCAGTTGCTGTTTGACCTGCAGGAGAAGAGCAGAACTCGAAGCAGAGTTGGCAGGCTGCCTCAGAAGCTCCATCTCTGGTTCCAGGTGGCCTGTTGAAAGAAGCCTACATTTTCCCAAAAGAAGTAACATTACTGGGCCCAGCTCACTGAGGGAAATGTTACTGAATATTAACCTTTGGGAAATTATATCCCATATGAACGGATTTTCTTTACATTTACCAAAACTTGTCATTTATTAACTATCACCCCACCTGTCCTGCTTTCCTTAAATTCTTTAGTGCTGTATGTGTATGTGTGTATATGTGTGTGTGTGTGTATGTCTGCATGTCTGAATGTCTATGTGTGCATCTGTATGTCTATGTGTGCGTATGTCTGATTGTGTGTCTGTGTATGTCTGTGTCTGTCTGTGTGTGTGCACGTGTGTATGCCTGTGTGTACATGCATGTCTGTGCATGAATCTGTATGTGTGTGCATATGTGTATGTTTGTATGCATGTGTATGTGAGTAGACATGTGCATGTGTGTGTGTATGCATATCTGTATGCGTCTGTATGTCTGTATATGTGTGTGTGTGTGTAGTAGTGAAACAATTCCCATCCGATTTTGATTATTTTGTTAATAGGCTGTACTTTTGATATCTTCTTAAAGGATTCTGCTGGAGGTTTATTTCAAAAATTGGAAGACAAGAACCAGGAAATATCCTTTAGCCTACTTCAGTAAGGGATGGGAGTAGGAAAGGAAATGAATAAGTCAGGCAATGTCTTGCTGTTGTGGGATTTGGAGTGGAAAAGCAATTATAATTTAAATTCTGCCCTATTCCCATTTTGTGTATGACACACGCAGGTATATGTATAGCTGAACACTGCTGACCTCTGACCCAAGGCCTAAACTTGATCATCCTCTCTGTAACTACCGTACATACTCGAGTCAAAGTTGATCTTATGCAAAAGTCAACCTTCTATTTTTGGTCAAAAAAAAATCAGGAACTTTCCATATATTTCATATAAAAGTTGACCCTAGTTCTTCACAGATAACAGATCAACATTTTTTTCTTTAATCATTTAAAAATCAATTGGGCTTCTGCTAATGACACGGTATTTTGGACTGTAGCAAGAATTTCAGCCCCTCAAAAGAGCCCCCCATTTAAGAGTCGACCCCATAAAATTAAGCCTAAAAAATAGTCTAAAAAATTCGACTTTTACACGAGTATATACAGTAATTGGTCACACACATTTGGGTGGCACTTCACTCTTCATCAAAGCCATCCTTTGATTTATTTTAATGTAGCAATTTGTGTGCATACTCCAATTTTGTAAAGAATGAAGATTTGTGTGAAGTAATGGTGATGTCCTTCTTGACATTGTAGCTATTACATTAAGCAGAATTATACATTCAGCCTTCTATCTAATTGTTCAACAGTTGCTTAGGATTGACGATTATATCAAGTGACAACTTGAGCTAAATGGAATCGCACTGACAGCTAGATTCAGCTGAGCCAATTCATTCCATAATATTTCAGTGAGACCCAATCATTTCCTAATCACTTATACAGCGTACAATTGAATCAAACAACTTCTTACCATATCAGATTGCAATCCTGATGCCTGAATCCCATTCCATCGCATAGAATTCCTGAGCTGAGGAGGGTATCATTTAAATATTCAAATTGTATAATTATGTCTTCCCAGTTTCTGGATCACGATGCTCAGTGCAATGAAGTATGTATTGGGAATTATTGTTCTCAATAAACATGATCCTCTGATTTTTGTTGGTTTGTGTGTAGTTTGAAATGTTCAATAAATGTTCAAACATGAAAGTTGTTTTGACAAGGTTTTGGAAAATCTTTATCTCACTACTTTCTGCCCATTATTTTTATGTATATTAGACTATGATATTACGTCTATGTATTTTGCTCTGGGTCAGAAATTCCCATATAACCTAATCATTATAGAGGAGCCATTCTTTGAAGTGGAATAAGCTTTTGTTGTGCTGAGCCTTAAGGTAGAACAAATAAAATTTACACATCCTTGATCTCAAGCCTGTGGTGGTTGAATGTTATTGTGATACAGTGTCCCTACCTCTGAGACTTGTGTTTAAGTGCCACCTGGGAGAAAATGAGGACTGCAGATGCTGGAGATCAGAGTCGAAGAGTGTGGTGCTGGAATAGCACAGCCGGTCAGGCAGTGTCCGAGGAGCAGGAGAGTCAACGTTTCAAGTAAGGTCTTCCTGATTTGGAGATGCCGGTATTGGACTGGCGTGTACAAAGTTAAAAATCACACAACACCAGGCTATAGTCCAGGTTCATTTGGAAGCACTAGCTTTCAGGTGATGCAACAAGACTATGCCTTAAAGATAGTAATCCCACCTCTGAAAAGCCACTGGGGAGACACTGGAGTTTTGGCTCTGGCTTAATATTCAACATGGACACAGGCATCAGATGGGTAATATGAGCCCATCTAGGGGATTAACTACCTTATAAAAATATAGATATTGTTGTATTAAGTAATGATTCTGAGGGATTAATGTTCTTGATACTTTCGCCCCACCCATTGTACTAAGGTCTGTGAGTGGACGGAAGTAGTTCTACTCCAGTTTTCAGAGGGGGCAGCCATATCTGTACCAGCTCCCAAAGGTCATAGTAATGTTGCCTGACCAAATGTAGTTGTACTTACTACTATCATTGGACTTGGACTCCTCCATCGCCAGACCATAGCAACATGACAGCTGGAGGAAGAGCGCCTCATCTTCCGCCTAGGAACCCTCCAACCACAAGGGGTGAACTCAGATTTCTCCAGTTTCCTCATTTCCCCTCCCCCCACCTTGTCTCAGTCCCAACCCTCGAACTCAGCACCACCTTCCTAACCTGCAATCTTCTTCCTGACCTCTCCGACCCTACCCCCACTCCGGCCTATCACCCTCTCCTTAACCTCCTTGCACCTATCGCATTTCCAACGTCCCTCCCCCAAGTCCCTCCTCCCTACCTTTTATCTTAGCCTGCTTGGCACACTTTCCTCATTCCTGAAGAAGGGCTCATGCCCGAAACGTCGATTCTCCTGTCCCTTGGATGCTGCCTGACCTGCTGCACCTTTCCAGCAACACATTTTCAGCTCTGATCTCCAGCATCTGCAGTCCTCACTTTCTCCTTACTGCTATCATTGCCATAAAGAATAGTGCCCTTGTACATACTGTACAGATTGTTCTGCTATAATGCACCTTTCATTAATCCGAATTCGCTATAACATGAATGACGGTTTGACGATACTGTTTCTAAAGTGCAAACTTTTAAAATGTGCATTGTTATACTGTTATTCCAGCTCCATTAGTTTAAATGGTGCTGCTAT
This sequence comes from Chiloscyllium plagiosum, assembly GCF_004010195.1. Taxonomy (NCBI): domain Eukaryota; kingdom Metazoa; phylum Chordata; class Chondrichthyes; order Orectolobiformes; family Hemiscylliidae; genus Chiloscyllium; species Chiloscyllium plagiosum. The sequence continues at coordinate 5,983,334 of NC_057744.1, read as the reverse complement.
TATGCGAATTACGGGATTGCATGAGAGAAGAACTACCTAGTTATAGCAGAACCATCCGTACAGCGATATACCACTAATCACGAGTTGGCTCCAGGACAAAGAAAAGGCAAAGAAGGATTGGGTAACTGCGATCTACCTCAAAACAGTCCTTATCCAGTGCCAGGTGCAGGTAGAGAAAATGTAACAGTTACAAGAAAGAAGAGATCGTATTGTGCCACTACAGATGATTAATCAGCAAACCCATTCTTCATAACATTCTCCAAAGGAAGACTGTGAAGATGTGACAAAACCATAACAATTCAATTTCTGAGGGTTTTTGAAGAAATGCGCCAGCCATATTTCAAAGGTAAAACAGATGGCTTTGCCCCCTGTTGTTTTATGTGATATTTATCTTCTGTTGGTACCATTTGAGGCCGACCTCAGGTAATTTCGTAACTTCAAGAAAGAGGCAAACTAAAATTGTAACTATTCCAAAAGTTGAATTGCCTTGGAGTTTAGAAGAGAGGCAATCTTGTTGAAAGACACAAGATTCTGAAAGGGTGCAACAGCTGAGAGACTGTTTCATAGTCTCAGAGTGAAGGGCCAATCATTCATGACTCAAAGGATGGTGGATGCATCAGTGATTGAAGCTAGGATAGACAAGTTTTTGGTCTCTCAAAGAATCAAGAATTGAAGTGCAAAAACAGTCATAATTGTATCAAAACATGGTGCAGGTTCGATGAGCTACTTAGTCTACTTCTTATTCCTTTCTTCTTGTTATCCCTGCCTTTGAAGCAGAGCTTAAAGAAAATCTGCAACTACTTTCTTTAAAAAAGGAAGAATATTCAAGTCTGTAGGAGGCATTAGAAGGAAAACACTTTGATATTATAGTTTCCAAAGATTATTTATTCTGGGCATGAACTATGGTTTCAATTTTTGTTTATAATTTTAACATTAGGACACTTTAGGATTGCAAATGTCGTGCTGACACTAACTGACTATACTGTAGCAAATAAAGGCTAATTAGGCTTTGAAGTTATAAAAAGAGAAATGGAGGCCATTAATCTGTCATAGGCATGGAATGCAAAATTACACGCACATTATAATAAGAGCAGCTCTGTGCTCAAACATTGCCAGAAGGAGACAAGAAATTGAAGCTTTTTCAAATTGCGCTCTTGAGAACTAGGAGGCAAGCAACAGACGCGATAAAAGGGACTCTATTTTACGCGGCATGAGAAGCGGGTGCTGATTGATTGAACCATCAATGACCTGGAGATGCAGCAGGATCAGTTAACTGTCAATCTCAATTCTCAAATCAGGCAAACCGATTCTGATTAGTCAGGACATTGTCATGGGAATGCAACAAGGATTAGCTGTCTCCATGACTCCTTTTCTCTTAAAAATATGCAATGTATGTACAAATTCTGTTTGTCTTAATAAAACACGATCATTAGATATACAGCTGCCAGCATGCATAAATATATACATATATTCTGATGAATGCAGAATGAATAATCCTCATCTTCTTTGAGCAATGTTTAAGTTGTGTTTTTCCAAGTAAATCTATGCTCAACAGAAATAAAACTGATTTACATGTAACTGGCAGGCACATGAGGAAAATGTTTTACTGAATAGGAAGCAATCCCAACAGGCAAAGTCTTAATTTTAAGTTAAAGTTGATTTTATTGCATTCACTTATTCTTTCTTTTTAATCAGAAGTGAATGCATGGATTCCAACACTGACAATAGAGAGAAAGGGGAATATGTGATACAACTAGAAAAGCTATTTCTCAAGGTGCTAAAGAATGCAAGGATTTCTATCATTGTAAACAATGGGATTTTGCACTTGCCACTTTGTTTCCAATGGAATACGTGTCAATTCGACAATTAAAAATATTGCTTTTACATATTGAGCAATTTCTATCAGCCAGTAAGGGTGACAGAAATTTATGCACATTGTGTATTTAAGCAAGGATGGACCAAACCATCTTCAGCTGCTTCATCAATGACCTTCCCTTCATCATAAGATCAGAAGTGACGATATTCGCTGATGGTTGCACAATGTTCACCATTCGCAACTCCTCAGATACTGAAGCAGTCCATGTTCAAATGCAGCAAGATTTGGACATTATCCAGATTTGGATTGACCTGTGAAAAGTAACTGTCAAGATTAGAGTGGTGCTGGAGAAGCACAACAGGTCAGGCAGCATCCAAGGAGCAGGAAAATCGATGTTTCGGGGATCAGATGATGAAGGGCCCCTGCCCGAAACTTCGATTTTCCTGCTTCTCGGATGCTGCCTGACCTACTGTGCTTTTCCAGCACCACTGTAATCTTGACTCTAATCTCCAGCATCTGCAGTCCTCACTTTCGCCCTATGAAACTAACTGACAAGCCACACAAAAACCATCCCTAATAAGGGAGAATTAAATACCTGCCATTGACATTCAATAACATGTGAATCATAGAATCCCTACAGTGTGGAAACAGGCCCTTCAGCCCAACGAGTCCACACCGATGCTCTGAAGAGTAAGCCACCCAGACCCATTCCCCAACCCTATTATCCTATATTCACCCCAACTAATGCACCTAACCTACACACCCCGGAACACCAGGGGCAATTTAGCAAAGCCAATCCACCTAATCTGCACATCTTTGAATTGTGGGAGGAAACCAGAGCAAACCCACGCAGACACAGGCAGACACAGGGAGAATGTGCAAACTCCACACAGACAGCCACCTGAGGCTGGAATTGAACCTGGGTCCCTGGTGCTGTGAAGTAGTAGTGCTAACCACTGAGCCACTATGCCAAACCTGAATACTCCACTATCAGCATTCTGAGAGTTACCATTGAATTGGACTAGCCATATAAATACGGTCATTATCAGAACAAATCAGAGGCTAGGAATTCTGCATCAATAGTTCATGGTTAGCACTGCTGCCTCACAGCACCAGGGACCCAGGTTTGATTCCAGCCATGGGTGACTGTCTGTGTGGAGATTGCACGTTCTCCCTGTGCATGTGTGGGTTTCCTCTGGGCACTCCAGTTTCCTGCCACAGATCAAAGATGTGCGGGTTAGGTGGATTGGCCATGCTAAATTGTCCCTAGTGTCCAGTGATGTGCAGGCCGGGTGGATTAGCCATGGGAAATGCAGGTTTACAGCGATATAGTGGGGGACTTGAGACTTGGTGGGATACTCTTCAGATGATCAGTACAGGTTTGAATAGCCTTTTTCTGTACTGTAGGGATTGTAAGAGTACGCAGACCCTGTATACCAGCTACAAAGCGCAGTCAAGATTCTGTTATGACAATTCTATGGGGCAGCATGGTGGCTTAGTAGTTAGCACTGCTGCTTCACAGCACCAGGCACCCGGGTTTGATTCTGTCTTGGGCAACTGTCTGTGTGGAGTTTGCACGTTTTCCCCGTGTCTATGTGGGTTTCCTCCCACAATCCAAAGATGTTCAGGCCAGGTGAATTGGCCATGCTAAATTGCCCACAGTGTTAGATGCATTTGTCAGAGGTAAATAAAGGATACGGGTGCGTTACTCTTTGGAGGAGCGGTGTGGACTTGTTGGGCCGAAAGGCCTGCCTCCATACTGTCGGGAATCTCATCTCATCTCACATGGCAGTGAACCCTTTTGTTAATTAAACCAAGCACCCAGAAGACTTCGCCTCGTAATCTGTTAAAATATGAGTGACAGAGAACTCCCTAAATTCCACTACTTAAAGAAAATAACATCAATTTTTTAAATCTAAAAGTGAACATTAAACAACAACTATTCACAATTCTAAGTTCACCTTTCTCTTAACTGCTTATTATCTGCCTCCAATTCTATAATAATATGCTGTTCCAATAAAACACTTATTAAAATTAATTAATGTAATTTCAAAACCATACAGCAGCTGTCAGCTTCAGTGTCTGTCTTCTTCTGATTGAAGATCTCCCTGGCTCATTTTCTTTCATTTTATTGTGAATATATTTCATATGAAAAGGTACCTTTGATAGAGAGTGTTTCCTAATTTCTTGGATCTGTGTTGATGGCAATTGATCTGTCCAATTTTCAAAATGCCTACCTTTTTTATATACACATCATCAGATTGTCTCATTGGTTTGATGTTGTCAAAACAATAAATTCAACATGATTGGGTTTTAGTTCCTGGGGCATAATTTAAACTGATTGGTTAAATTCGAATTATTGTTCAAACAGCAATCAATTCAGGTATCCATTTCACAGCTAAATGTTACATATTTTCAATTTTTCAGTACACCCTGAGACTACTATCTTGCCTTATACACAGGTGCTTGTAAGCTCTCAGTGCAGAACAGCATTCATTCTCTCTTAAAGTTACAGTACCTGTCTTCAACTTCATAACAATTTAACAGAATGATCCCCAATACCTGGATGAGTGCACCTCCAAAAACATTCAAGACGTTTAATAACACCAAGGACAAAGCAGTCCACTTGATAGGCAACACATCCACAAACATTCATTCTCTCCACCACCAATGCTTAATAGCAGCAGTGTGTACCAATTGCATGATGCACGGTAGGAATTCACAAAAGCTCCTTGGACATAACCTTCCTAATACATGACCACTTCCATCCAGAAGGACAATGGCAGTAGTTACATGGGAACACCACCACCTGCAAGTTCCCTACCAAACCTGAAATATATCACTGTTCCTAGGTGTTGTTGGTCAAAATCCTGGAACTCCCTCCCTGAAAGCACTGTGAGTGTGCCTACACCAAATGGACTGTAGTAGTTCATGAAAGCAGTTCACTACCACCTTCTCAAGGGCAATTAGGCATGGGCAAAAATTGTTGGATCAGTCAGCTATGCTCACATTCTGTGAGTGAATAAAAAAATTGTCCTCTCTTTAGGCTACACTCACTTGTTTTAGATAGGTGATAACACTTATACCAAATGGAATTTGTATTCCAAAGGTGACTTATATAGAAAAATGCTCTGATTCCTCATGTTAACATTCCTTAAATAATTTACTTTGCATATGGAGTTTGGTTTCTTTGTACAGCAACCTTAACTACCTTAAGGTATTGCAAGATGCTTTACATCCAATAAAACACTTTGATATCCAATCACTAGTATCATTATTGTTTCAATCCCACACCAATTGGCCGAGGTAGACTGAGCACAAAGAAAGACTGAGCAAAAGAAGTGCATTATCTACCTCAGTAAAAGAAATCTCCAGTTAAAATCAAATCAGTGTTGCTCGTTGCCTTAGATGTTTCACCAACAGTCAGTTTGTGGTTTTCATTGACAATGTTGCCAACTTCAGAGCAACTTCATACCCATTGTGAGCTGTACTTAGACCAGAGGTTAACACTGTCAGAATCCAACAAATATTCAGTTCCTTCTTGACCTACAACTGTGAACATTGACAGCTGAATCTCCATATCCTGCAATGGAAAGAGTCGATGGAAGGGAAAGCACAGTTTGTCAGTAATTACTAAAGCTATCATTTAGCAGCATCTTGCTGTCAGTTCTAGTTACTTTACATTCATATTGAGTTAAAATGATTAATAGGATTTGCGATGAATTAATGGAGCCTTCTACCCTCCAGGATCACTGCACTCCTCCAACTTCCGGCATGTTAATAACTACCTCAACAGTCCATGTTCTTCACCCTTGGAGTTCCTTCCTTAAATCTTACTCTCGCACTCTCACTCTCTCTCTCTCCACACCCTTCATCACTCTTTAAAATATATTTCTTGAGACCAAGTGTCAGGTCACCTATTCTAATATCTTCTTATATGTATCATCATAAAACCATAGATTAAGAAAACGTTCTTGAAACATGTTGACATCATATTGCATTAATGGACAATAGAAATGCAGGTTATTGTTGTACTCAACAGGTCACTGCACTGCAAAGTCCATCATTGTATTCAGAATGTTGAGCTATTTCTGAAAAGGTGTATCCAATTTTAACTTTACTGTGGAAGTTATGGAATGGAATGCAATACTTGTTGTTCTTGCTGGTTGGACATAAAAAGGTTTGACCCAATGATCCAATTAAACACAGGAGCTTCCTGTCTGGTGAGTTAGTTTGAAATAAAATCTAAATCTCAGGTGGTTTAAGGTGGCAACAAGAACGACTATCTTCAGCCAGAGGAATTTGTTTTCACACCACTGTTGCCAGTTTATATAAATCGTTATCATTAGACTACAACGTCAACTTACTAACATTTTACTTACCTTAACCAACATTTCACTTTGGGGTCAGTCTGTGCAATGTCGAGTGATGGGATATAGATCTGTGTCGATAATTTCCCCTCACAAAGTGAATCTTCCGTTTCAATCATGCTTCTGAGATAATTGGCCAGTAGAGACTCCTTGGAGATGCACCACACATTCTATAGGGCTAATGATAGGGTCACGTGGTGCTGAGACAGTGTCCCTAACTCTGCACCAGAAGATCTGGGTTCGAGGCTTACCTGTCCCACAGATATGTCATAACGTGTCTGACAAAAATAATTGAGAGATCGTGATAACATAGTGGTAACTATAACTAGACCCACAACCCACAGCTAATGTAGCTTTGAATTCCACTCATGGCAGATAATAAACTTTAAGAAGGCTCCAGTGGCATAGTCTTTGTATCTCTACCTCTGGACCAGACGTGTGTCATAATGTGCCTGAACTGATCAATTAGAAAATGTCTATAGGGCTAACTGTAAAGACTGTGTCTTCATCTTTCTGCATTTTTGTTTGTGGCCTGCAATGGGAAAATAACTGTTTTAAAAACAAGGATTACTGCTTGCTTTGAAAGCAAGTAACCTGACACTCATTGTAAGCACTGTTTGCACGGCTGCATGTTCAAGCAGTTGGAGGAGATGGTACAGAGGAGCTGGAGTCATAAGTGTGCCCAAATAGAAAATCACCCAGCAACAGGGAGTTGATTGGTCTGTGGATTAGTGACCAATTATCAATGCCAAAGGACTTCTGCCAGCCAACAGCTATATGATTGGATCCCAGATAGCTGAACAGCTTGGCATTGTAAATAAGACAGGGAGAAGCTATCAGATCTCTACCAGCCTCAGTAGCATTGTCTGGTCTCTGAAGTAAAAATCACCTTAGCTCGAATAAAACCAGTTTATTTTTCCTGCATTGTTGAATAAGCCAGAGACTGATGAGAGGACCTCATGGAGTTAACAAGATATAATTTATTGTATTTACCACTAACTGCAGGTTATAGTGAACCAAAAGAATAGAAGGATTGGCCATTAAGCTCTTTGCGTCTGCTCCACTATTCAAAATTATTGCGGCTGATCATCCAACTCAGTCTCTTGTTCCTTTTTTTTCGCCACACCCTTGATCCCTTTAGCCCTAAAAACCATATGCAACACCTTCTTAAAATTATTCAATGTTTTGGCCTCAACTGCTTTCTGTAGCAGAGAATTCCCCAGGCTTACCACTCCCCAAATGAAGAAATCTCTCTTCATCTCAGTCTTAAATAGCCTACTCCATATCCTTTAGACTGTGACCCCTGTTCCGAACTCTCCGGTTATCAGGAATATCCTTCCTGTATTTGCCCTGTCTAGTCCTGTTAGAATTTTATAGATTTCTATAAGATGCCCACTCATTGTTCCAGTGAATGTATTCCTAACTGATCCAGTCTCTCTTCATACGTCAGTCCTGCCATCCCAGATATTAGTCTGGTAAATGACCATTGTACTTCCTTCCATACCCAGAATTTCATTCCTCAGATAAGGAGTCAAAAATTGAATGCAATACTCCAGTTATGGTCTCACCAAGGTCCTGCACAATTGCCACAAGACATCTCTGTTACATTGACATGATGGACATTGTTACAGAGACTTTGAGGAAGATCAGATGTCGAGTCTCAATCCTTCAAGATTCTAAGCTGTCTGACCACAAGTATGCAGGGACAATACATGGTCACATAGAAAAATGGCCTATTAGCCTTTATAGTAAGAGGATTCCAATACAAGGTTGCTACAGTCTTAAATGACTTTGGTGACACTCACAGAATTCTTAGAGAAACCTTGAGAATTCTAAAAGGCATGGACAGTGCAGATGCAAGAAGATGATAATAATGACAGGAGAGTCCAAGTCCAGGAGTGACAGTCTAAGGAATTGTGGTAAATCATTTCGGATTGAGACGAAGAGAAATTTCTTCATTCAGAAGTGGTGAGCCTGTGGAATTTGCTACTGCAGAAAGTGGTCAGGCCAAAATGCTGTCTGATTTCAAGAAGGAAGTGTAGCATCTAGAGCTGAAGGGATGACAGGTTTTGGGGGGAAAGTGGGAACAAGCTATTGAGTTGGATGATTAGCTATGTTCATAATGAATGGAGCAAACTTGAAGCTTCAAATGGCCTACTCTTCCCTCTATTGTCTATATTTCTGAAAGACCATATTACCACATCATTGTGGATGGTGCTCATGGCATTCTGAAGTATTAGTCCTTTCAGACATATCTGCAACAATGAAGTTCACCCCTTACTCCCATCTGCAATCCTTGATTCATGCTTCATCCCATGCCAATTCAGTGGAGTTACTCATTTTAGTGCATCATGTCTTTTTTAAAAAAGGAATCTTTCAAGCAAAGGATTATCAAGACAGCGTGAGTTAAAAACATGCCCATATTAAATGGTGGAGCAGGCTTGACTTGCAGTCTATCTTATTCCTACGTTCCTGTGACCTATGTTCGTTAGCACTCAGCCATTTCAAATGAAGCTGCTCCCACTGCACACAAACACAGACAGAACATCTATTTTGATGGATTATTCCCAATAGCAACACCAGATGGAACAAGAACTTTGGCAGTAAGTCTTTGAATTATGGAATGTCTATTCCATAGTGCAATGATTATGACTGATAGATTAGTACTGAATGTGATTATGTGGTGACCTGTCCTTTCCAGATTTCACTTTGAACCTGTGGCAGGTCCATAAAATTAGGCACCACTTACTTGAAAAAGTGAAATGCACTCACTGAATTTCACAGTAAGTCTACTTATTGAACTGATGCTGACTCTCCAGAAGAGCACCTTTCTTGGATTTTTTTGAATAACTCTTTCTCAAATATTTACAAATTCCCTTTCAAAAGTGTTGAGCAGTTGTGTTTCCACTCCTGCTTTGAGTAGGGCATTCTATGTTTCATTAACTGTCAATGTTCAAAGTATTCTTTGAATCTTTCTCGTGATTAATTTGGTTGTGATGATAAATTGATATCACATCCACTTGAGAAATTATTTTTACTCAGTTCATTTCATGGAAGCCTCTCATTGTTCAACACCTTCAACAGACACTCTATTCGATTCTGTTGTTGTCATACAAATAGCTCTTCCTTTAACAGCAACTTCTTTCAAGGCTTTCCCTTACCAAAAGCTCCCAAATAGTTAGGTGGATGTTTTTGGCTGTTCTTCTTCAGGTTTCCACCTGCAGTGTTTCATACAAAGTCACCACCATTAGGGGAAGAAGGAACACTGCTCTGAAGAGTAACTTCCTTAACTGTTGCAGAAAATTAGGCACAAGAAACACTGGGCAGAATCTCCCTGAAGAATAACGATGCACAAACAACGCATTCCAATTAAGACACTAACTGGCTAGCAGGATCAGGGGATTGAGAAGCATGCCGATGATTACCAGTGGTGGTTAATAGTTAAAAACAAAAAAGGTCACAGTGATTTGGTAGAGAAAAAAAACATTCAATTGTGTGCTAATGATTCCGGTTTTAAAACAAGCATGCCAATTGCAAATCTATGGGGTACTCCTGTGACACAGTGATGGTGCTCCTAGTTCTGGGACAGGAGACTTAGGTTCAAGCCCCATTTACTCCAGAAATGCATCACAGAAACTCTGAACCAGTTGACTAGGAAAATATTTAAGTTGTAGATCTGCAGAATTTGCTGGTTCCTTTATACTGCTTTACTGTTAACTTTACAGCACCTCATGCTCATTATTTTTGAGAACTTGCTGGTTTATGCATAATCATTGACACACTCACTGTGGAACAGTAAGTCCGCCAATTTAAGAGGCTAAAAATCACACAACACCAGGTTATAGTCCAACAGGTTTAATTGGAAGCACACAAGCTTTCAGAGCGACGCTCCTTCATCAGGTGATAGTGGAGGGCTCGATCGTAATACAGAATTTATAGCAAAAATTTGCAGTGGGATGTAACTGAAATTATACATTGAAAAATTGATTGTCTGTTAAGCCTTTCATCTGTTAACAGACAAGGCTTAACAGACAATCAATTTTTCAATGTATAATTCAGTTCATTGCAAATTTTTGCCATAAATTCTGTGTTACGATCGAGCCCTCCACTATCACCTGATGAAGGAGCGTCGCTCCGAAAGCTAGTGTGCTTCCAATTAAACCTGTTGGACTATAACCTGGTGTTGCGTGATTTTTAACTTTGTACACCCCAGTCCAACACTGGCATCTCCAAATTTAAGAGGCTGATGTGATAACTATTAATACAATGTCAATCAATTGCTCTCACCCACAAAGGGAAAACCTGAAGGCATTCCATACCATTCCTGAAGGTAATAGCTTGCTGTTGGATCTTCAAAAGATATTTATTTTGAGATTTTTTTATTATTGCTAGTCCTTTATTTCTTATGTTCCTCTAAAACTTTCTTTCCCTTTTTTTGTTGTTGATTTGACTCTAATTCACTTTATTTCCTTCTCCATTCCCAGTTTTTCAATCTTTAAATTAACCTGTTGGATTAAGGTCTGTTGGTCCTGGTCCAACCTTTCACTGAAGTCTTATATTCACTTCATTTGTGGGCGTCATTGGCTGGCCACCATTGCTTGCCTGTGGCTTAGCTGTCCTTGGTCATTCTCTTTCTATACTATTATTAACTTGCACTTCCAACAAGTGACAGTCTACCTCCGATTAGAATTTGAGGCGTAGGCTAAAATACATGGTGCAAACCCCAAAACACAGCAGGATCCAGCCCAATAATGTGTGTGACATTCTTGGCTGTCTAATGCATATCTTCAGTTTTAATTCCTTTCAATTATGTATTAGGCACAAATCACTGTCCCAGATCAATCACCATAACATCTAATTAGAACTTCTCAAGTACCACAGCCCCTGGACCTAAAGCATGAAACATTTCATGAGGTCTAGAAGAATTTTGTTTTCTGCAAAAAGGGATCAGTTATGGTTTTAATTAATACACAGGGGCAGTGTGCTTTTTTTTTTAAACCCTCTTGGAGTCTCTCTCCATGAAGCTTTGGGAACTGTTCTGTCCAAAGTTGGTGAGATTATCATGAATATATCATTCATAGATCCTGTAGTAGCTAATTACCACTGGATGTATCATGTTATGTTTACTCATTAAGCCATCGGACTCCTGCCATTTAGATTTTGCCTTGTGCGATTGGGATGAGGTGTTCTTCAGAAATTAGATTCTGTGTCATATTACCCATAATTAAAGGTAATACCTCTATAAATAAAGATAAACTAAAGGGCTCTTATGGTACAGTGGTAGAGTCCCTAACACTGAGCTAAGAGATCTGAGCTCAAATCCTACTCTTCCAGAGGAGTATAATAACATCACTGTAGAAACACTGTACTATTAGAAAATGCCTGCATGGAATCAACAGCCAAAAAAAAACAGGGTATTTGATCAAATGCTCTAAACATGGTGATCCAAGATGGAGGACGGGAAAAATTTCTGGCTGTAAGAGCTGCTCCTTTTTTTGAGGTATTTTAAGTGCTGGAGGTGATTTCCTCGAATTCCAGGAGCAACAATTACTGTTTTATACGCTTGTTTTGGAACTTTGGAAAAAAAAAGTCAAAACAACAGCAGTTTAAAAGGGAGAAGGGCAGACAAAGGAAGCACATGGTGAGGACAGTGCAGGAGAGAGAGAGAGAGAACCTGCACAGTTACCGCCTTTGCTGTTTGAATTTGTGTATCGCTGGACATCGGAGTGCAGCTGGGAAAAGTAACAATTCACAACTAATCTTGGAGGAACTGTTGGACGAAGTTCACAGTACAGAATCAGATAAGTTAACTGTTGTTTTAAGTCTGTCCAATAGAAAGGCTGCAGCAGTGAGTACAGTGGATTCTTTCTTGATTATATGTTTTTGGAGATAAGTCTCTTGATTAAATTTAAAATATAAGCCATTACTATTAACTTAACCTGGGGCAGTGTTTGTAGAGGAATAAGACAGAGTTATTTTCTGGGTCTGTAGATTGTGAAGGAGCAAAAATGGCCTTTGCAGTGATGTGTACTTTTTGTCAGATGTGGGAGTTTAAAGAGAGTTTAAGGGTTACTGCGGATTATATCTGCCATAAATGCTGTTGGATGTAAATCTTATCAGATTGAGTGGATCGGATGGAGAGACAGATAGAAGCGATGAAGAATTTGCAACAGCAACATTATGTGATGGATGGCAGTTATAGGAAGGGGGCAAAGTCTCAGATACAGTCACATAGATGGGTTAACTCCAGGAAGGGTAAGAGAGGTAGGCAGCTAGTGCAGGAGTCTTTTGTGGATATACCCATTTCAAACAGTTATGCTATTTTGGAAAATGTAGGGGGTGATGGATTCACAGGGGAACGTAGCACAAACAGCCAAGTTTCTGGTATTGAGACTGGCTCTAATGCAA
>NC_057744.1:5967869-5968015 GCF_004010195.1 Chiloscyllium plagiosum | reverse complement strand
CAAAGTCTTTTCCCTGGGGTCGGGGAGTCCAGAAGTAGAGGGCATAGGTTTAGGGTGAGAGGGGAAAGATATAAAAGACACCTAAGGGGCAACTCTTTCACGCAGAGGGTGGTACATGTATGGAATGCGCTGCCAGAGGATGTGGT
>NC_057744.1:5939168-5967809 GCF_004010195.1 Chiloscyllium plagiosum | reverse complement strand
ATAGGAAGGGTTTGGAGGGATATGGGCCGGGTGCTGGCAGGTGGGACTAGATTGCGTTGGGATATCTGGTCGGCATGGACGGGTTGGACCGAAGGGTCTGTTTCCATGCTGTACATCTCTATGACTCTATGTACTTGTGCTATTTTCACATGACTTTATTTAACCTTATCAAACACAAACACAACCTCTTTCCTTACCCTTTCTCTTAAACAAATCTGTCTTATTAGAATCATAGAGACGTATAGCATGGAAATAGACCTTTCGGTCCAACTCGTCCATGCCCACCAGATATCCTAACCTAATCTAGTCCCATTTTTCCAGCACTTGGCCCATATCCCTCCAAACCCTTCCTATTCATATACCCATCCAGCTGTCTTTTAAATGTTGCAATTGTACCAGCCTCCACCACTTCCTTTGGCAACTCATTCCATACACACACCACCCTCTGCATGAAAAAGTTGCCCCTTAGGTCCTTTTTAAATCTTTCCCCTCTCACCCTGAACCTATGCCCTCTAGTTCTGGATTTCCCCACCCCAGGGAAAAGACCTTGTCTATTTACCCTATCCATGGCCCTCGTGATTTTATAAACCTCTATAAAGTCACCCCTCAGCCTCCAATCCTCCAGGAAACCCTCCAATCCTGGTAACATCCTCCTAAATTTTTTTTTGAAATTCTCGAATGTTCTGCAGTTGCAAGTTCCAATGAGTAACCATCACTGAGTAAAGTAACTTTCTTAAAGCTATTCCCCCTAGTTTTGAATTTTCCAATTTGTAGAAACAATGTCTCTACATTTATTCTATTCAACCCCTTCACAATGTTATAACTCCTATTTGACTATTCTACAGCCTTTTCTTTTCTAGATATAGAATGCTGCAGCCTGTTCAGTCTTTTCTGATCAATGTAACCTCACAGTTTATACAGAATCCCCACAGAGTGGAAGGAGGCTATTCAGCCCATCGAGTCCATACCAACCCTCTGAAGAGCATCCCACCTCTGTAACTTTGCATTTCCCATAGCTAATCCACCCAGCCTGCACAAAGTAAGTAATTTAGCATGGCCAAACCACATAACCTGCACATCTTTGGACTGAGGGAGGAAACCCACACAGATACAGGGAGACTGTGCAAATGCCACACAGACAGTCGCCCGAGGCTGGAATCGAACTTGGGTCCCTGGTCAGTGTGAGGCAGCAGTGCTAACCACTGAGCCACCATGTTCTAGCATCATCCTGGAATTTAGTTTTTGTGTTATCTTTTATACCTTGACATCCTTTAGTAATTCAAATAAATCAAATACCTTCAAAGTTTGTGCGAAGATTTGTAGCTCGGGTGCTCGTTGTTGTGGTTCTGTTCGCCGAGCTGGAAGTTTTTGTTGCAAACGTTTCGTCCCCTGGCTAGCCAGGGGACAAAAACTTCCAGCTCGGCGAACAGAACCACAACAAATCAAATACCTGCAAACGCAGGAGATTTGAAACAAGCAAAAAATAGAAATTGCTGGAGAAACTCAGCAGATCTGGCAGCATTTGCATAGAGAAAACATTTTCAGTCCAATGACCCTCCTTCAGATGTTTTTCAGCCTTTCTTATTTGTTTCAGAACCTTTAGCAATTTCTCACTTGCATCAGTCCATCCCTGCATCAGGGGACAAAAATGATGTAATGTCATGGGCCTAGTAATCCAGGCATGGAACATGGGGCCAATTCTCACTGAGGTAATTCAATGAAAACCTGGAAATTAAAAAGCTAGTCTCATCACAACCAATGGAAATTGTTTTAATGTCGTTTAGCAAAAGAAATCTGCCATCCTTACTGGACATGACCTACATGTGATTCCAGACCCAAACCAATGTGACTGACTCTTTAACTTCACTCAGAAATGGACTACAGAGCCAATTGATTCATTGGTAATTAAGGAAGGGTAACAAGTGCTAACCATACATGAATTAAAAAAAAAGTTTCCAACATTTTATAATGGGTGGGATGGAAAAATAAAACCTTCACAACAGTGATCACTTAGTGTGGCATCAAGGAGTCTTAGGCAAACTACGGTCAATGGGAGTCAGGGAGTAAATCTCCAATGGTTGGAGCCAGACTTGGCAAAATGGAAATTGGTTTGTGCTGTTGGACATCACTCAGCTCATTTCCAGAACTTCTTTGCAACAGTTCCTCAGGATTGTGCTTGAGGCCTATGTTCAACTGCTTCATCAATGACACTCTCTCCATCATGACGGCAGAACTGATGATTTTCACTGATGTTTCCACAATGTTTACCACCCCTTGTGATTCCTCAGATACTGAAGGAGTCCATATCCAAATGTAACAAGAACTGGACAATATCCAGGTTTGGAATGACAAGGGGCAAGTAACATTCACACCACACAAATGCCAGGCAATGATTATTTGCAACAGGAGAGAATCTAACCATCACCCCTTGATATTTAATGAAATTACAATCATTAATTCCCTCATGATCAAAATCCTAATTGATTTCTATTGACCAGAAACTGAACTGGACTGACCACATTTTCTTTTATTCACTGACTGGTTGTGAGCATCGCTGGCTGGCCAACATTTATCGTCCTTCTATAAGCTTTAATAATCCGCCCTTACACTTTCAGAGAGGTTGGAGGTCAGGAGTTCATCTCCCAAAACCCATCCATCATCCACAAGATACGTATCAGGAGTGTGATGGAATACTTCCCACTTGCCTGGATGAGCACAGCTCCAACAACACTCAAGAAGCTTGACACCATCCAAGATAATGCAGCCCGCTTGATTGGCACCAACATCCACTCCCTTCACCACCAATGCTCATTAGCAGCAGTGTATGCTGACACTAAGATGCACTAAAGAATTCACCAAAGTTTCTGAGACATCACTTTCTAAACCCAAGATCACTTTGATGTAGAAGGACAAGGGCAGCAGAAATATGGGAACACCATGACTAGCAAATTACCCTCCAAGTTACTCACCATCCTGACTTGGAAATATATTGCCATTTCTTCAGTGTCACTGGGTCAAAATCCTCGACCTCCTCTCCGATAGCATTATAGATCTACCAAAACTAAATGAATTGCAGCTGTTCAAGAAAGCAACGCATCACCACTGTCTCACGAACAACCAGGGATGGACAATAATGTTGGTCCAGCCAGTGATACTCACATCTCATGAATGATCTTTCTTTTAAGTGAACAAAAGGGGTCTCGATAAACTCCTCTTAACACTGTCCACTCACATCCCTGGGCTATTGTTGGGATCCAGATTCACGAGCTTCTTCCTCCAGAGTCGACTGAATCAACAAATCCGATCAGACACATTCTCAGGTCCACATCCCCATCTTGTAAAGCCTGAACTTGAGCTCACATTGTCCATCAACATTAAACAGTGATTCCTCACCTCAGGAATTCTAACGTTATGAACGGGTGGAAAGAAACCACATTTCCAAGAGAGAAAGTAGGAAGTTACTAAATAACCTTATCGATAAAGTTTGAAAATGCAACCTTTTCTGGTTAAATTCAGCCAATTAAATAAATTAACATTTTCAGCTAATTTTCCATTCCCTTAATATACAATTTAATTATTAGTTGCTTATTCATGTTTTCAGTTAAAAACATTAAATTCCTGCAGAGATGGTGCATATCTAAGTCATTGCTACACGTAATAACTCAGGAAGTTCAACTGGAATGAAACATCATTTATTGTTGAACATCAAAATAAAGCCTCTACTTGTGGTGTACGTAGATTAGTGCCAGCATGGAACAGACAGCTCTACACACCCATCCTTAGGCCTGGTTTATATGTAACAATAGAAATGGTGGCTTCTTGTAAGGGTAGACTTTTTTTGACCATCAATCCTATTTTCTAAATATTTTCCAATCAGCTGTTCAGAAATATTCTGGAACAGGTGGGATTTGAACCTGGGTCTCTTGGCTCAGAAGTAGGACACCACAACTGTACCACAAGAACCTCCTGAACAACCTGTTCAGAACTCTTGTGAGACGCCTTTAGAGCAATTAGGGCATGAACCTATGCATTCTGACCAAAGGTAGAGACATGACCAATGCACATTTTCAATTTCATCAGATGATTTTAATACTTGGTACCATCATAAACTATAATGTTGTTAAAAAGGAAAAGTATTGACTTAAAATGGTCACAGCAATCAACTAACCCAACATCATGAAACTAAAGAGAGATAAACAAAGACAGTCTAAGCCTAAATTAAATTTTTTATCTAAAATCTTTAAAGCTCAGATGGGTAGTATTATGGCTCTGTGGTTAGCACAACTGCCTCACAGTACCAGGGATGTGGGTTCAATTCCAGTCTTGGATGACTGTCTGTGTGGAGTTTGCATATTTTCTCTGTGCCTGTGTAGGTTTCTTTTGTGTGTCCCAGTTTCCTCCCGCAGTCTAAAGATGTGCTGGTTAGGAGTATTGGCAATGCTAAACTGCCCATAGTATCCAGCAATGTGTGAACTAGCTATGGTAAAAACCCTGTGGAGGGGAGTTTGGGTACAATGCTCTTCAGAGGTTTCATTCAGACTCAATGGGCCAAATGGCAACTTTCTGCACAGTACAGATTCTATGATTCTTCCATGATGTGTACTTGTGTGTGACTGACACCTTTACCTGCCAAGACTCATCCACATGTTATCCAGGCAAAAGTGAGGACTGCAGATGCTTGAGATCAGAATCTAGATTAGAGTGGTGCTGGAAAAGCACAGAAGATCAGGCAGCATCCAAGGAGCAGGAAAATCTATGTTTCGGGGGAAAGGCCTTCATTCCTGATGAAAGGTTTTGCCTGAAATGTTGATTTTTTTGCTCCTCTGTTGCTGCCTGATCTGCTGTGCTTTTCCAGCACCACTCTAATCTAGACTGTGCACATTATCCAGTTTGAAATATGTGTTGCTGGAAAAGCGCAGCAGGTCAGGCAGGATCCACGGAGCAGGAGAATCAACGTTTCGGGGATAAGCCCCTCTTCAGGTTTATGCCCGAAACGTCGATTCTCCTGCTCCTTGGATGCTGCCTGACCTGCTGCACTTTTCCAGCAACACATTTTTCAACTCTGATCTCCAGCATCTGCAGTCCTCACTTTCTCCTAGTTGACATTATCCAGTTTGTAAATCAATGAGCCTGTGTACAGGAATACATGAATGAACTACATTTCAAGCTGTTGTTCTGGAAAAGCAGTGGAGGAAAAGATGAGTTTGTGACTGTAACAATCTGAAGAAGTCACTCTGTCAATTGGAAAGCTAAAGCCTGGCGATAAAGCAAATTGAATAAATAAATCACCATGATGAAGGAGCGTCGCTCCAAAAGCTAGTGTGCTTCCAATTAAACCTGTTGGACCATAACCTGGTGTTGTGTGATTTTTAACCAGGAATATTCTAGAATGCCACTGTGCAAGGATATCCTCCCATCCATTCTCAGGTTAAAACCTAAATTGTCAAGGACTTTCTCAAGATTTTAAACATCATATTCTTTTACCTTCCTTCTTCTACTAGACACTACTGCCCTTTAAACTGTATTTGTTGTTATGCCAGTATTATTTTCCTCAGCAGTAGCAAACAATAAAATTGCATTTCCTTTCAATCAAGAAAACCTTTTAATTGGATTGATTCTGTTGAACAAGTGAAACTACATTTTTATTGAATTGAGACACAGCTCTCGGTTAAAAATAATTAAAGCCTTTGCTATGGCCAAGCAAGGGATGCAAAACATAGGAGCCCAATTCACCCTGCTCACTTAGTTGTTACAATGTGTTGTTGTTCTAGTAGTCAAGCTTACTGCTGTCATTAAACCATTTTACGATGTGATCAATGAAGCTAAGAGACACAGGATTTAATTTCCTTTGATTTTTAATTTTTTTTTTAATAATTCTGCAACTGGTGACATATAACCCCAATTTCTGGATCCCCCGCAGCAACAATACTAATTTAAAACTTTCTTAATAAAAAAAAACAAGTTCCACGATTCAGCTCACTCCCTTCATGAAAAGAGCACACAGCATACAGTGCGCAAAGCGTATGGTGCTCTCAGCTTTATTAACGGAGGCATAGAGTACAAGAGCAAGGAGGTGATATTGAACTTGTACAGGACACTTGTTAAACCTCAGCTGGGGTATTGTGTGGGCACCACATTTTGGAAAGGTGTACTCATTTTGAGTGAATACAGAAGCAATTTACAAGTATAGTTCCAGCCTTGAGAAACCTTAGCTATGAGGATAGATTAAGAAATTTGGGATTGTTCTCCTTGGAGAGAAGAAGGCTGAGAACAAACGTTGATAGGGGTTTCCAAAGTCATGAGCAAGCAGGACAGAGTAAATGGGAGAAACGGTTCCCACTCACAGAAGTGAGAAAGGAACACGACGGCATAGATTTAAAGTAATGTCCAAGCAAAGCAGAGGCAATGTGAGAAAAAAAACCTTTTCACAAGTAGTTAGGAAATGGAATATACTGCCTGGAATGTGGTGAAGGCAGATTCTACTGAGACATTTAAAAAGGGCATTGGATGGAAATAGTGTACAGGGGTATGGGGGAAAAGCAGGAGATTGGCTCTAGTTATTAGAAACTGTGCTGACATGATATGCCGAATTGCCTCCTTTGGCGCCATAACAATTCTGTGACTCTGTAGCGCAGTTAGAAATTTGGGTAGCCCATGAACATTTCCTTTCATTAAAACTAAGAGATTGTGAAATTATTTGTGCTCCAAATCGGAGCTCTGAATAGCTGAAGCTTATAGGGACAGTGCGAGCTCATACAAATTACTCATTAAATTGCCACTGTAATTCTGACTTTACCTATTCTACAGTGGAGATTCCAAACTCAGTGCATTACTTGTTGCTGAGCCTAAAAGCCAGCATGCAGGATAGACCGGTTCGGTAAATGCAACATTGTATTTGTGGAGCAGAGTTATACTCTCACTGACAGAATAAAATGATACAGAACCACCGTCAAAATCAAGACACACCCTGACAGTTTGGGGTATCGCACATGCTATTTTCATACTGTTTCCATTATGCCAAGCCAAAAAATTACAACTGCTATTCCACTGTAGGCACCATGATTCTTTACTGCTACCCAGGCTAACTCCTCTGTTAATGCTTTCGTAAGCGATTCCAATTGCCCATCCAGAACTGTATTTGGTGCAAATATCCCAGTAATAGCAACCCTGGGAGAATTTCTGTGTGCACAGCACTTGGCAGTAAGATGTGAATCTTCTCGGATGATTGTCATAAGTCTGTTGGTAAGAACTCCGAATTATCTTCCTGTTTCCTTCTGATAAGACAACTTGTGTTTGTGCTGTACTTGGGTCAAATGTGACCTCACAGAATTCTGGAATGAAAGAAAAAGTTAGAGAGCAAGCTGTATTATGAGAATACTATCCCCATTTGTTCCTATCCCCCTGAACAGAGGAACTGATGGATGAAGAAAAATCATTGTCATTCTCATTTGCTTTTGTTTTTTATTAGATTGTGGAACGTACTTGGATTTTCATAGTACCTTTGGATTGTCACAAAGTTTTGGTTAGCCAATGAAATACTTTGGAAGTATACCAATACAGGAAGGGTGAGTGCCAATTGACACACAGCAAGTTCCTACAAAAGGCAATGTGACAATGGTCAAATTGTCTCTTTTTTCAACTGAATGAGTGACAAACATTGAACTGGACACAGAATAACTACTATGCTCTCTGTCTAAATCATGTCAGGGAATCCTTTACACTCGCCTGAGAGACAGCTGCAGACACTCCCATCAGTGCAGCATCCCTCAGTCGCACACTGCAGAGCCTGCCTAGATCCAATTTCCCCAGTCACCAGAAAGAAACAGAATCCATAACTTCTAAATCAGAGGTGAGGATATTAACATTGAGTCCCAGTTACCAGCTGCATTGTTGAATAGTTGACGCTGGTGAGATTCTGGCTTAGGAGAGACAGGACTCATTTCACAGTACTGCCGGTTCTGGTATAACTTGATTATTCCATTGTCATGTTATAAGAAAATCATGCAATAGCTGCACCATTAAAGAATCACATTATAACCAATACAGGTAAGGAAGGTTAATGTTCTACATATAACAGTCTGAATTCTTCAATCTTGTTAAAGCTAATTCACGTTGAAGAAACATGCGTTTTAGCAGAACCGACTGTATATGTTAATTTCCTTGGTGTAGGTAATAAAATAACATTTATACCGAATTGAATATAAGGAAGTCAAACTACTAACCTCCATACTTCATTAACTCCTGCCAAAATTTGTCCATTTCAAGTCTGAGATTCGAGATGAGCTTCAAAGCATGCTTGCATTTGAACTGTAATCTTCTGTTGTACATTTCTATGGGTTTTTCTGGTGGAGGAAGATGTGTAACTTGTTTGGGTATTGATGAAGTGCCCTAAGTGAGTGTCATTAAATAAAAAGAATATTAAAACAAAACTCCAAAGTTTCAGCTTTTGTTTTAAGCAATTTTCAGGGTTGGAGTTCACTTACTCCATCTCTGTAATTCCCACAAAAAATGTCCATCCAAGTGGATGGGGAGTCCTTTGTCACCTATGGATCTCTACTGGGGAATTCCTGAACCCCAAGTAGCTCCCTCCAGCAATGGACGTTCATCACACCCACCCCATAATCTTCACCTCAAACAACCTTTTTAATTAGTAAGGCAATTAAGGGTTATGGGAAAAGGCAGGAAAGTGAAGTTAAGGATTTGTAGGTTGGGATTCTGACCTTGACAGCTACCACTCCCCAGATCATGCAGTCAAAAAGCAAACTCTGATCACTGATAGATTACATAGAGGATTTAACACATTGGAAAGACTGCAGAGTGATTTATAAGAAGGAATTGAAGGTAAGGAAATTTCAGTTATGAGGTTAGATTGAAGATGTTCTTGGAGAGGAGGAGGATAAGAGGAGATCTGAAAGAGGTTTCAAAGCCGTGAGGACAGAGCAGGTAGGAAGAACTGTTTCTGCTTATAAAAGAATCAAGAACCAGAGTCATGATTTGAGATGCTGGTGTTGGACTGGGATGTACAAAGTTAATAAAAAAAAACAAAAAAAAACAAAAATCGAATAACACCAGGTTATAGTCCAACAGATTTAATTGGAAGCACTAGCTTTCGGAGCACTGCCCCTTAACCAAGAATCAGAGGGCATAGATTGAAAGTGAATTATAAAAGAAGCAAACGCGAGTGACAAAAAACTGCTTCATACAGCATGTAGTTAGGGTGTGGAGTGTACTGCCTGGAACAGTAGTGGAAGGAGCTTCAGTAGAGGCAGTTAAAAGGGTATCTAGTACAAATAATGTGTATAAGATAAGAAAGCAGAAGATCGGTAATGATGTTCGTTTGTAGACACAATAGGCTAAGTGGCCTAACTCTGCAATGTAATGCTTCTGTGATTCTGAAATCACTAATGTTTCCCTTTCTTCAGGGTACTTCTTCTAGATAGATTCCTGGTCAGATCACACTCATGAAACCCTCCTCAGCTGTGTACTGCCCAGGAACTACAGCAAAAATACGCATAGGCTGTCATGAAAATATAAAAGGCTACATTTGCCATGGAACTGTCCATACCCACCAGTCAGCTCATGTCGGATGAGCCATTTCCTTTTCCACTGTTCAAGACAGTAATTAAATAGTCCATTAATTGGCAACTTTAAGTCAAAGTGAAAATTATAATTGAACACTATAAGATAAAGGACAAAGAAAGACCATCTGGTCAGTCACATGCAGACAGAATAAAATATCTCCAAACTATCCATCACAAACTCTTCAAAAATACTTAGTGGTATCCAAGCCAACATTATATTTTAGCCTTTTATACTGGTGCATTTCAGTTGTCTCAGCCATATCTCACAGAGGTAACCAATCCACCTAAATAAAATTTGTTTTATTTGTTGCAAGCTTCCCATAACACCAGACATCTCTGCACCTCTTCAGTGGGGGAAAAAACACAAGCTAGATTTCCAAATGCCTCCAAGAACCCCAAGACCAGGTAACATTCTGAATACCCACCTCTGGAACTTCTCCAAGGCCTTGGTATTGGTCCATCTTGAACCTCCTCACACAATATGTTTCTCACCCAGAATCTTAAACCGAACCCAGTAAATTAATGTTTAATTTTGGAAAACAAGTATACTTCAGCAAAACCAACTTCATTATCAGTCTATGTTACCTTCATGAACCTCCATTGGTCCTTCTCCTTTGCCAAAGGTTCAATCCCACTTTTGGTCTCGCTGAGTTTTTCAATATGGTCACAAAGTTGTCTTGAAGTTGCTTCAATCTTTGTCTCAATTCCTACATACTCTTCATCTAATAGTTTCCTCATCGACTCTTCCTTTGTTATAAGAAGCTTTTTGATCTCCTTAAACCTTTCTCCAATTAACATCATCATCTTGGATGTGGTTTCCTGGATTTCAACACATACAGCAAATAGTAATTACAAAGATATCTACATTGCTGCAAAAATGAAGAAAAATGGCATTTTAACATCAATTGAGAAAAATAAAAAAACGTGCTCCACATTTAGTGTAACCTTTGATTTGTCTACAGGTGCTATCAGAGGAATATGTTGTCAACAACAAAAACAGAAATTGCTGGGAAGGCTCAGAAGGTCTGGCAGCATCTATGGAGAGAAATCAGAGTTGATGTTGAGTCGAGTGACCCTTTCTCACGAGGCATGTTGTCAAAGCACTGAGCCAAATAACCATCTCTCGATATTTCCGTAGAAAAATTGCCCAAGCTGACTACTACAGTGGGACTCACCCAAACCTGTTCTTATGAATAAACTGGTGACTGTTTTGAAAACTACATTGGTGGATATCTGGCAGAACACTTTGTCAGTTGAAATCTGGAAGTAAAATGGCATGGGGGGGGAGAATTTTTTTTAAACAAGGTACGATCACAACTAATGAATTAGAGCCAACATTTTCAGACCAGCGAAGCAGACCAACAGACATTTTAACCACTATTTGGAACTTGGTGATATTGGTATTTTGCTCCCCTATAAATCCTTACTTTTAGAACATTGGATTTTCAATGTCATAAATACTAAACGCAATTGCTCTGTGTAATCCCTGCTTCTGGCTCTTAGCTGAAGCATTTTTCTCCCAGAGCTTCTACTAATTATCATTCTCTGCTACCCAATGGCACTATTGCTAACTCTTTGCTCAAGTAAAGTTCTCAGAAGCCAAGCAACAGAAGCTGACCAGTTTTGGCTAATATTTTGCCTGCACATCTACACTGATAAGGAACACTCCTTGCCCTGGTTTTGTGCATCCCCTCCACCAGGGAGAAGAGCCTCAATTTTAACCTTGGACAGCATGGGTTCGAGATGGAAAACTATAGCCCTTCTTTAGTTATTGGTCGCACTCTGTATTTATGAATTTCTTTTGTCCAAAGCTGGAGACATTAGGATAGGTAACCAAAAGCATGGTGGGTGTTGAGGAAGATCTTAGAAGACAGAGAAGGATAGAGTTTTACAGAAGGAATTGGAAACCTTAAGACATGAACAGATCAAAGCACTGCTGCCAAAATGGGGCAAAGTAAATCATGCTGGGTCACATCTTCAGGATTTTCCCAACTGCTTCTGAGCCAATGAAGTTATGAGTTAGATTTCAGTGTCTCAGAATCGATGTTCTCGAAGCACTAGGAGGAGGAAAAGAATGAGACAATTTGACACCCTCTGAGCCAGGCATACAATCAGGCAGAAAAGAAAATTTTGTTTTGGCCAACTAAGAATAAACTGGGAAACTCCTCTCTGACTCCTGGAGACCCGTCAGAAGTTGTGAATAATCCCGATTACTGCCCACCCACCCATTAGCTAGCTGCTGACTTGTCCTCTACTTTCAGAAGTTCAAATTATTTTTGAATCCTGTGTTTAATGCTCTGAGCCAGTTTGTCATCATTTTTTCTTAATATTTACATTTTTTGAAGGACATTCAGAAAGATCCTCTTCAGTATATAAACCTGATCTAGATTGTTAACTCCAATTTAGGCACACAATTCTCAAATACAAAGTTTAAAAATCACACAACACCAGGTTATAGTCCAACAGGTTTAATTGGAAGCACTAGCTTTTGGAGCGCCGCTCCTTCATTGGACTATAACCTGGTGTTGTGTGATTTTTAAACTTTGTACACCCCAGTCCAACACCGGCATCTCCAAATCATGACTCAAATACAATGACACTCTAAACTTTTGTACAAGTTGGCTGGCCTTGTTCATGTATACCCTCCACTGCCTAACAAACCTCCATAGGTTCAATGCCATGACCAAAAAACACCCAGAAAACTTAGATGACACTTTGGGTGGTTATTGTTGATGGATGGTGTAGGGGAAGGGGGCACTGGTAAAGAGATAGGCATTGGAAATAAAATTCAGGAGACAAAGGTCACAAAAAAAGTTTGCAGAATGTGTAAAAGTGAAAAGTTGATTGGGTCCACATTACACCCCACAGAAAAAAATGCAAATTCCACCTCTCCTTCAGAACCCACTGTTGAAAGGGCTGCAGCTTTGACTACTTATTCCCTATGCCTATCTCCGCTTCTGATCAGTCTAGACTGTAACGCAAAGATACAGTCTTCTCTACACAGAAGTACCACAATTGCCAGACATCTGAAATTAAAACAGAGAGCATGCTGGAGAGATACAACAGGTCTGGCAGAATAGGTGGAGACAGAAACTATGACTCATAACAAACTTCCAGAGGAAGTTATGGAGGCTGGTACAATTACAACATTTTAAAGACATCTAGATACGAAGAGATTAGAGGAATATGTGCTGACTTACATTAACTTAAGATATCTGGTTCTCATAGAGGAGTTGCACCAAAATGTCTGTTTCCGTGCTGTACATCTCTATGACTCTAAACAGCGTTGATGTTTCGAGTTTAGCATGGCTCAAAAAAGACTCATACCGGAATGTTAACTGCTTTTTTTTCCATATAAGCTGCCAGACCTGTTAAGTTTCTTCCTAGTTTTGTGCTTTGTAAGCACTGTGCAATTAGAACTGCATCAAGATACAATCTTTGTCCGTTCAACCAGACGTGGTAGATTACCACTTACCTTGATAGAACAACGTTCATTTGCCAGAGCACCAAGTTTCTCTTGTGTCACTTTTACTTCTTCAGATATTTCTCCAAGAATACTTTGAAGATCCACCTTAGTAAAATTAGAAATCCAGTTATCTTGAGCGAAGCAAGGAAACCTGTTTCATGTGTGCAATCAATTTGTAAGCTTTTTAAGGTTTTTGTGAGGAGCTCAGGAGGTTTGTTGGCAGATGTTTTGTCCCCTTTCTCGGTGGCACCATTAGTGCCATGTTGCCTCCTGTGACGCACTGCTGTACTATTCTGTTTTGAATGTATGTGGTTTTGTTTGAGCTATTTCCAGTTGGTGCTGGTTCTGTTTTTCCATTACAACAGTTTGTATATTGGGTCCAGGTCAATGTGTTTGTTGATGGAGTCCAAGGATGAGTACCATTCTTCCAGGAATTCCCTTACTGTTCTTTGTTTGGCCTGTCCTAGTACCATTGTGTTGACCAAGTCAAACTCATGATTCTTGTCATGGTTGCCAGAGAGAGTTGGTCGAGTCACTTGGTGTACATGGATGCAGGTCATTTGCTGTTTGCCCTACATAGTGCTTAGTGCAGTCACTGAATGGGATTTTGTAAATTACATTCATCTTGCACATAGTGGATATCGGGTCCTTTGTTCTGGTGAGCTGCTGTCTGAGAGTGGTTGCCTATTTGTGTGCTGTCACGATCCCTAGTGGTTGGAGCAGTCTGGGTGTCAGTCACAAAATGTTTTTAATGTACAGGAGACTCCATCACAAACACACTGACTGGGTCCCAATACACAAACCGATGTAATGGAAAACCAGAACCGGCACCAAC
This sequence comes from Chiloscyllium plagiosum, assembly GCF_004010195.1. Classification (NCBI taxonomy): domain Eukaryota; kingdom Metazoa; phylum Chordata; class Chondrichthyes; order Orectolobiformes; family Hemiscylliidae; genus Chiloscyllium; species Chiloscyllium plagiosum. Next base: position 5,953,927 of record NC_057744.1, on the reverse strand, counting down.
TGGAAACAGCTCAAACAGAACCACATCAATTCAAAGCAGAACAGTATAGGGGTGCCTCACATGAGGCAACACAGCACTGGTGGTGTCACCTAGAAAGAGGACAAAATGTCTGCCAACAAACCTACCAGCTCAGCGGACAGACCAGCAACAAACAAAATCCAATCTGTAAGCTGTGGCACTTCTTTTGTCTGCATCTATTTGATTGCATAGGAACTGAGAAACGATATCCTCTGATGGGGAAATCAACTATGTGGGAACAGAATCTTTATTACAGCTACGTCATGCAGCTGTGTACTCAAAATAATTCTTCCCAAACATGCTAACATCAACAGATTTTTGTTAGGCAAGTTTAGCAGATAATAAGGGAGAAAAAGTGGATATAATGGATCAGGGTTATAAATCTAATTCAATAATAATGCAGGTTTAGAGAAGTTTTTTTTAAGATTAGAATCCCGACAGTATGGAAACAGGCCCTTCGGCCCAACAAGTCCACACCAACCCTCTGAAGAGTAACCCACCCAGACCCATTCCCTCTGACTAATGCACCTAACACTATAGGCAATTTAGCATGGGCAATTCACCTGACCTGCACATCTTTGGACTGTGGAAGGAAACTGGAGCACCTGGAGAAAACCCTCAGGGAGAATATGCAAACTCCACACACACATTTGCCCAAGGCTGGAATCAAACCCGGGTCCCTGGCGCTGTGAGGCACAGTGCTAACCACTGAGAAGTGCTTCCTTCTGATTTATAAGATCCCTTTTATATGGGATCTCTCAAGTCAACAGATATAAATCCTAACTAGGTCAGAAGTCAGATGATACCAGGTTATAGTCCAAAAGCTTTCGGAGCCCTGTTCCTTCATTAGGTGAAGTGATCTTGAATGGGCAGCTCTCCAAAAGATTGTGATTTCAAATAAACCTGTTGGACTATAACCTGGTGCTGTGTGACCTCTGACCTGGCACCATAGAACATAGAACATAGACCCAACCTTCTAACCCCTCTTCCAGGTCATTTATAAAAATGACAAAATGACACCATTCCAAAGTAAGAGGCGAGTTATCCAGTCAATAGCAAGAAATGTACCATTATACAGCTCTGTAAAAATTAGGCTTACCTGTTTCATTTTACGTTGTTCCTCCAAAGGAATGGTTTTGCAGCGACTGTGAGCAGGTTTACAAGCAGCACATATACAAACGTCGTGGTTTGTACAAAACACATCCTGGATCTTTCTGTGCTCTTTGCATTTCCACCCTTGTAGGTCTCCGATTGGGCTGGTTATCTCGTGGTCCTGGTAAGCAGCACCGTGCAGGTGAGGCCAGAGGTGGGGGCCACAGAAAGAGGCCATGCAAGTCAAACAGGTCTTCTCCGCCTTATGGACCGTCTCGAAACACGAATCGCAGGCAACTTCGTGACTCTCCCCCGTGAATGCATCGGGCTTTTTGGTGAGCTGCTCAATGACAGCCACGAGGAGCACGTTTCTCTTCAGCACGGGCTTCTCGGTGTAACGGTGCCTGCACTGTGGACACTGGATCTCCTGGTGAAGCCTTGCAGCTTCATCCCAAACCTCCTCCAGGCACTTGGAGCAGAAATTGTGGCCGCAGTTTGTGGTGACAGGCTCCCTCAGCAAATCCAGGCACACTGGACAACAGAGCTCAGCCTGGACACTGGCAGAGGTCGCCATTCCTCACTCAAGCTACACCCTGGGCTCGTGAAATGTCTCAGAAATGAAAGTGAAACTCAACTCAAACCCGCCAACACACAGCATTACGCTACTCGGTGGGGTGGGGATAGAGGTTTAAGATCAGAATGGGAAGGGGGAAAGTTTACATTTTTTCACACAAGCGTTCTCAGCTTGAAATAAAGGCTTGGACAGATTGGGGGGTGGGAATGACTCCTTTATTAGGATTTAATGTGCGTGGCACAGCAGACACTCCAGATCTGCAGTCCTCACTTTCTCCTGGTTCAGGGGATAAAACGGAGCAAAGAACTGTGGATGCTGGAACTCAGCTGGAAGAACTCAGCAGGTCTGGCAGCACGTCTGGAGAGAAAACGTGACACAGACACTGCCAGAGTATAGAACAAGGGTCACACCTGAAACGTTAACTTCTGCACATCCTGAGCTGCCTGCCTTGCTGTGTTTCTTCCAGCCTCCTGCTTGTCTACCTTTGATTCCAGCATAGAGTCATAGAGATGTACAGCATGGAAACAGACCCTTCGGTTCAGCTCGTCCATGCCGACCAGATATCCCAACCGAATCTAGTCCCACCTGCCCCTATCCCTCCAAACCCTTCCTATTCATATACCCATCAAAATGCCTCTGAAATGTTGCAATTGTACCAGTCTCCACCACTTCCTCTGGCAGCTCATTCCATACACGTACCACCCTCTGTGTGAAACAGTTGCCCCTTAGGTCTCTTTTATATCTTTCCCCTCTCACCCTAAACCTATGCCCTCTAGTTCTGGACTCCCCGACCCAGGGAAAAGACTTTGCCTACTTACCCTCACCATGCCCCTCATAAATTTGTAAACCTCTATAAGGTCACCCCTCAGCCTCTGATGGTCCTTTTTTTGTCTCAGTGCACAATAGTGCAGAGCAAGCCCTTAGGCCCACCATGTCTGTGCTGAACATGATGCCCTTCTAAACTAATCCCACCTGCCTGCACATGGTGTGCATCCCTCAATTTGCTGCCTGTTCATGTCCATTTAAATGCTTCATAAATGTTACGATCATATTTGCTTCTACCACATCCCTGGCAGTGCATTCCAGGTGCCTACCACCCTCTGTATAATAAAACATTCCTCACTCATCTTCTTTCAGCTTGCCCCCTCTCATCTTAAACCTATGCCCCTGTAGTATTTAATATTTTCATCCCAGGAAAAAGATCCTGACTAGCCATCCTATCTCTGGCTCTTTTAATTTCATATACTTCTATCAGGTTGCCCCTCAGTCTCTTGATTTGCCAACAAAAACAATCCAACTTTGTCCAACCTCTCCTTATAATTACTACACTCAAATCCAGGCAACATCCTGGTAAACGTTTTTTGCACCCTTTCCAAAGCCTCCACATTCTTCCTATTGTGTAGTGATCTGAACTGCACACAATATTCCAAATGGGTCTGGCTCATTGGTTAGCACTGCTGCCTCACAGTGCTAAGGACCCAGGTTTAATTCACAGCCTCAGGTGACTGGGTGGAATTTGTATGTTCTCCCCATGTCTACATGGATTTCTGCCAAGTGCTCCAGTTTCTTCCCTCAGTCCAAAGATATGCAGGTTAGGTGGATTGGCTATGGTAAATGAGGGGTTGTGGGAGCTGGATCTGGGTAGGGTCAGTGCAGACTTGATGGGTTGAAAAGCCTTTATCCATACTATAAGGAGTGTATGATTAAAGTTTTATACAGTTGCAAAAGACTTGCCAACTTTTATACTCAATGACTGATAAAGGCAAGTGAATTGAGTATAGGAGTTGGGGTGTCATGTAGCAACTTTTGGAATACTGCATTCAATTCTGGCGTCCCTGCTATAGGAAATATATAGTGAAAATTGAAAGGGTTCAGAAGACATTTACAAGGATGTTGACGCGGTTGGAGAGTTTGAGCTATAGGGAGAGGTTGAATAGGCTGAGGCTCTTTTCTATGAAGCATTGGAGACTGAGGGGTGATCTTATAGAGATTTATAAAATCATGAGGGGCATGGATTGGGTAAATAGACAAGGTCTTTTTCTCAAGATAGGGGAGTCCAGAACTGAAGGCCATCGGTTAAAGGTGAGGGGAAAGATTTTAAAGGGACCTAAAGGGCAACTTATTAATGCAGAGGATGGTATGTGTATGGAATGAGCTGCCAGAAGAAATGGTGGAAGCTGGTACAATTACATAGTTTAAAAAGCATCTAAGATGGGTACATGAATAGGAAAGGTTTAAAGAGATATGGGCCAAATGTGATTAGATTAATTTAGGATATCAGATGGGCATAGACAAGTTGGACCTAATTGATCTGTTTCCATGCTGTACAACTCTATGATTCTATAAGCTTGCTGTATGCCTTCTCTACTACCTTATCCACCTGTGTTGACACTTTCAGGGAGCTACGGACTTGTATTTCAAGATCCCTCTCTATATCAATGTTCCTAAGGATCCAGACATTTACTGTATACTTTCCTGTTACATCACCTCAGACCTGTTCAGTTCCTCCGGCAACTGATTGTTTGGGTTGGTCTGTGCACACACCTTGCTCTGTCCCCATCGATGTAGGGAAATCACTAATTCTTTCCCAGTGTGGAGCTTGTTTCATTTCGGCTGGGTCGCTAGTGGGAGCAGGGTTCTTACCAAAAGGCAGGGATGGGGATATAGGAAACACTTGTTTGGGAGATTCATGCACGTCAGAATAAAACAGGTCATAGATTATTTTTGAAGATTTTCAAACATTGTAACAGAGACTCTTAGCACCGACTGATAGATCCAGCAGATATAAATCTGTGTTGCAGTGCAGGAGTGACAGATGTAAAAATAAGTTACTTTTTCCTATAGGGAAACTAAAATATGATTTTCACTCTTTGTGATTGAGATTTGACAGGTCGTGCTGGAAGTGGTCTATTTGAAATCTTATGCTTCACCAACTGCAAGTTGATCATATCGGTCGTCATTTTTAGTCATCTAGTTTTTGTTAGTATTTCACTCCTTAAAAAGCTGCAGGAGATTCATGATGTTGTTTAAATGAAAATCAATATAGTTTGTTGGGAGAGTTAGTAAGGAGAGGGAAAGTGGCACAAACATTTCTTCAGGCGTGTGGCTTTGAGGGGTTCTGGGAGTTGGGAGAAAAAGGAGCTACAATAGTAAAACCCAAAAGAACTGGGGAACTGGATGTAGATTTGCTTGCTGAGCTGGAAGGTTCATTTTCAGACTTTTTATCATCATACTAGGTAACATCTTCAGTGAGCCTCTGGATGAAGCACTGCTGATGTTTCCTGCTTTCTATTTATATGTTTTGGTTGAGTTTCTTTGGGTTGGTGTCACCACAGGACATGACATCACCATTCCCTAGAACATTTTCTGGGTTAACAATCCAGCAATAATACCATTAAGCTATTGCCTCCCTTGTACTGTGCAGAATGTAAATTGAAAACTTGGGAGGAAATCCAAATCAGCACAATTATTTTCTTTTGATTTTCAGCTGGTTGACAGATATTGAAGGGATCAAAACTAGCTCTTATTTTCAAACCAGAAATCTTTCTGTAGGGCTCTTACAGTAGAGGATAGCTGTCTTTCACAAATTCATGAAATCTAATAACAATATCAGTCACTGTGTGCTGGCTGAAACAAGTTAATTTTCTGAGGAAGGGTCACTGAAATCAAAACATTTCTCTCTCCACAGATGCAGCCAGACCTGCTGAGTTTCTTTGGAAATTTCTGTTCTTTGTTTTATTTCAGTTAATTTTCTTAATAGACCTGAACATGATGAAATAACTGCACAGAAACTTGTATCCCATCACTTTGTTTACATGTGCACAGTACACTGGCTGTGGTCAGCCAGCTCAGAGTCAGTCCCCTGAACTGAGGAGATTCTAAATCCTCTGTTCATTTTTTGTGTGTGTGTGTGTGCAGGTCCAAAATACAGTGAAAAACACAGTGAAAATGTTTATTAATATTCCATCGCCATAAAAGACACCCATGAGACCAATGCACTAGTGACAAGCGAAGTCCTGAACAAGAAATGTTTACATTGAAAAAGCTGAAGGGGAGGATAGAGACTAAATCAAAATAAAGGTGGAAGGGGAAATAAAGCACTCCATTATCCTCTGTTAATATTCATCAGCCAGAGCTCCCTGACTGGCCCAGGTTAATAACCCCAATCAAAGATTGTGTAATCAATAAGATCCACCTGGTTTCAATCATTGTATCTGGTTAAAAGATTTTGTAATGTGGGAACTTTTGGTGGAAGTAAGATGTCCCATTCTGTTTGAAAAAGAAAACCTTGTATTAATATCGCACTTTCCACAACCTCAGAATGTGCAGAGCATTTTACAGTCGAAAAGTGTGGTGCTGGAAAAGCAGCATCCGAGGAGACAGAGAGTCGACGTTTTGAGCATAAGCTGTTCATCAGGAATTCTCGATGAAGAGGTTATGCTCGAAACATTGATTCTCTTGCTCCTGGAATGCTGCCTGACCAGCTCTGCTTTTCCAGCACCACACTCTTTGACCCTGATCTCCAGCATCTGCAGTCGTCACTTTCTCCTAGACCATTTTACAGACAATTAAGCAGTTTAGAAGTTTAATCACTATTGTATTGTGGGAAATATGACAGCAAAATTAAACACAAATAATTCTGTGATAAGGCCCAGATAATTGGTTTAAGTAATATTGAGTGAGGGATATATCATTTCATTTTTCCTTTAATCTAAAAACATATTTTCAGGTATACCCAAACAATTTAAGATGACACAAGGTTAGGTGACACAGTAAGATGTGGAATGAGAGCAGAAAGGTGCTGAGGGAAATTCACAGAGTAATTGAGCAGGAATAATTGTGGCAGATGGAGTTCATGTGTAAGGTCATCCTTCTCGGTCCTAAGACAAATAGATCAAAAACATTTGCAAATCTCAAGATGTAGGAATTGTGGATGTGCAATCCAACTTAAGGGAACCAATGGTTTGACGGTCACTAAAAGCTCATGAACAGAAAGAATAATAATTTAAAAGTTCCTTGAATGTTGACCCCAATGTTGAGGACTCAAAGAGTGGATTTTTTGTTGCAACTGATGAAGCCTCGTCTGGAGTGCTACATTTACTTTGGATAGTAAAGTTTAGGGAAGATTTATTGGCCTTGAAAGGAATGCCAGTAAAGATATCTTGTTTCTTTATTTTCTGAATGAACAAGTTTGAGTTCTCAGCAGCTGATGTACTTTGAAGAGTAAGGAGAGATGAGACTGAAACTGCTGTTGCTTTTCCTTGTGTTCCTTGAATGTGATAGTGTTAATTGAAATGCCATTTTTATAAAACAACGATGATTAGATTACTTACAGCGTGGAAACAGGCCCTTCGGCCCAACAAGTCCACACCAACCCTCCGAAGAGCAACCCACCCAGACCCATTCTCTACATTTACCCCTTCACCTAACACTACGGGCAATTTAGCATGGCCAATTCACCTGACCTGCACATCTTTGGACTGTGGGAGGAAACCAGAGCACCCGGAGGAAACCCACGCAGACACTGGGAGAATGTGCAAACTCCACACAGACAGTTGCCTGAGGCGGGAATTGAACCCAGGTCTCTGGTGCTGTGAGGCAGCAGTGCTAACCACTATTTACAACATTATTTCCACATAAATGTGATAATTCAGAAAGAAGAGAGCTTAGCATTTGGTATTATGTAGACACGAATTTGTAAGAATTTATGTAGAAAAAAACATCTACTTTAGTGTCTTGCTTGTACCGTATATTTTTCTTCAAGGACTTGAGTAATTCGTGGAATTGCTCCTAATCACAAATTAGTTCCCAAATTTAATGTATTGGAAAAACATCAGCCATGAATCTCCCATCTAAAATGTAGGGATACTCCTTGATCCAGTTAAACAGCCACACACACAACCTGAATTCTGCCTTGGGTTAAACTCACATCCAAAGTGTCAGGTTGGTTCAAAAGCTGCACTTTAAACTCAGGGATGTGGGTTCAGTTGTACTCCAGAGACGTAGACAGTCGAAACGTGATGTTGACCACTTACTTTTCAGATGTCAAGTGGCTGTCTAAGCCTCTATCATGGTAAGTAGGAAGCAGAAGGCCATTATAAACTGGAATTATGTCATTTTCTGCATTCTTAAAGCCCAAAAATAATCAGCATTCTGTCGCTTTGCCTGAAACATTTGGTAGGCAAATTCCAGATGCAAATGAAGAATGAGTGAACAGTCCCACCATTGGTATGGACACTGTGTTAAATATTTGATCAGCAAGTTAGTTCTCTACTCTTTAAGCTGGTTAATGAGCTTCTTTAACTGTTGAGATTTTTCTTTTGCATTTTATGTTTCCAATTTGATCAGCATGCTTATGAAAGATTGAGAGTAAGGGAGTGAAATAATGAACTGCTTTGACTCTGGAGATATTCTGACTGCAATTTATTTCTGAAAATGATGCTTGAGCTGTTTGAGAAGTTTTTGGGTGAGGTGTGTGATGACAAACTTTGGAAAGTGCACTGATTTTTGATCCCTAGCTGCATTCATGGTTACACATAAGTTAATGGTTAAATCAAAGTTACTCATTTACCTGGTTACACTAATTTGATTCCTGTACTTATTGTTGTTTCTTACACAAAAAAAAGTTCTAGCCACAGGTAAACAAGACTATGAACTATAAACGTGAACTCTACCAGTTGAAACTCTACTCTATTTTAAAACCCTTACACAGAAACAAAAAAATTGGTGATACAGGGGGTTGAATAAAATACTGGGAATCACAGTTTCATAGCGCCAGTCTCAGAATTTAATGAGATGTTCTTTTTGCTTCCTAAGATCTTTTGTTGTCTGATTTCCTCCCTGGAAATTCCTCTTTCTTCATAGAAGATACAGGGCAATTGGTAAATTAGCTGCAGAATTTCTTAGTTACTTGTTAAAAGCAACAGTTTATAGCAACTGATTCGAGAAAATACATGGCTTTCTTCAGATTTAAGGTGCTTTTACTGTAGAGATACACTGAACCCTGTTTCTTCCAGTCTGGAGAGCTGTCATCAAGTTGACAACTTCTAACATCAACAACTGGCCACAAAACAATCAGCAGTCTCTTGCTGGTCAAATCTCACTCCACAGAAATATCCTGCTCTCATACTTGCAAAGCAACAATTTTACCTTGAACCAGGCATTCTGGGTTCAAGTCCTGCCTGCTCCAGGAGTGTATCATAAATTCTCTGAACAGACCGATGAGAAAATAGCTGAACAAGGCTCTGAACGGGTTCCACTAACTTGTTTGTAAAAGTGCAGCAATCTCTTCCTTGATCCTTGGTTATTTTTAAAAGAGCCTTTTATTTTCGATTTTAGTCCTCAATCAAAAGTGAAGAAAAATAAAAAGGTGTGGCGAAAGCATGGCTCATAGCAACCGACCTCACCACTAGACAGAGTCTAACACTCCATTGCAGTACTGAGCGAATGCTGCACACGCAATGGTATCAGCTTTCAGATGGGACATTAGCTTTGGTTGAGGCCCTATATCCCCTGTCAGAGGGACATAAATGATCCTGTGACACTAGTTCAAAGAGGGGCAGGGGATGATCTCCTGAGGTCGTGACCAATACCTATCCCTCAAAAACACCACTTAAAGAAAAATACATTATCTCACATTTGCGCTGTACTAACTGGCTGCTTGATTTCAATATTTACACTTCAACAGTATTTAACTGATTGTGGAATACTTGTGGAATTCCATTGTTTTAAATGTTGCTGTAGAATTTATTTCATTTGAATAATGACCATGATACTTATAAGGAGTTCTTGTGGTGCAGTGAAAGTGTCCCTAGCTCTGAGCTAGGAGGTCCCACCTGCCACAGTGGTGTTTCATAACAAAGTCCACACATGCTACCCATAGTCATTGGAAACCTTTGAGAGATTTTGCAATGTCAGTGAGAGCTTGCCCTTTCTCATTGCCTAGCCCATCCTTCATTATAGGCTATTACTTAATTATGAACAAGATAAAACTCCTAACCATCATTCTGACTTCAAGTGCATGCGTTGACAATGGTGGGACTCATTGCTTACCAGTTGAAGTGTGGATTGGTTCAGGTGGAAATTCAGACCATTATTGTGTGTTAAGATTAGATTAGATTCCCTACAGTGTGGAAACAGGCCCTTCGGCCCAACCAGTCCACACTGACCCTCCGAAGAGCAACCTACCAGACCCATTTCCCTCTGACTAATGCACCTAACACTACGGGCAATTTAGCATGGCCAATTCACCTGACCTGCACATCTTTGTGACTGTGGAGGAAACCGGAGCACCCGGAGGAAACCCACGCAGACACGGGGAGAATGTGCAAACTCCACACAGACAGACACCCGAGGTCTGGAATCGAACCTGGGACCCTGGTGCTGTGAGGCAGCAGTGCTAACCACTGAGTTCTTATGGATCACTTAAGGTTTATAATTAAACACTCATCTACCCATGTCCCTGCCTTCCGTGACTATGTAATGAAAATTTCAGAGGTTGTGTTATGCTGAACTTATCATAATTTGATGTGGGCATGCTTAGCCAGCAGTGGACTCCTTTATGATTAGAAAGTTCTATTCACAGTAGCTGTCACCTGAAAGCTGTAGTCACTGGTGGAGTTTAGGTTCGATTGTTTACAAGAATGATACCTGAATTTCATGGAGTAAGTTATGAGGAGAGATAGTACAAATTATGTCTGTTTTCTGGAGAATTTAGAAGGTTAAGGGGTGATCTGACCGAAGTCTTCATAATATTAACAGGAAAAGACAAGATAGATAGACTATTTCCACTGGTTGGAGAGTCTAGAATTAGGACACATGGTCTAAGAATTAGGGCCAGACTAATCAGGAGAAATGTTAGGAAGCAAAAAGTAAGAATAAAGTCAGTATAGTTTTACTGGACCATAAAGCTCCACTTTTATTGAAAGAGACAACTGGTGGTAACTTAACCTGAGGGTTACCATGTCTCAGGTAAAGGGGTGCAATGTTGGTGGTGGGACAATTGAGCAGGAGACGTCTTTATGGTAACTTCAACTGCTGTGGGAATTTAACCCACACTGTTAGACCACCCTGTGTTACACATCATCAGTCCAGTCAACTGAGCTAACCAACTACCATACACCACGCTGTACAAAGAGTTGTAGAGATTTGGCATTCTGCTTCCCTAGGTGATGCCCCATCAGGGCAGATGGTGGAATTTGAATTCCAGAAAAGTCTGGAATTAAGAGTCTAATGACAACCGTGAATCCATTGTTGATTGTTGGATAAACCCATCTGGTTCACTAATATCCTTTAGGGAAGAAAACTGCCATCCTTACCTGATCTGGCCTACATGTGACTCCAGACCCACAGCAACGTGCTTGACTCTAACTGTCCTCTGGGTAATTAGGGTAGCATGGTGCCTCACAGCACTAGGGATCTGGGTTTGATTCCAGCCTCGGGTGACAGTCTATGTGGAGTTTGCACTTTCTCCCTGTGTGGGTTTCTGCCGGGTGCTCTGGTTTCCTCCCACACTCCAAAGATTTGTGTGTTAGATGGATTGACCCTGCCAAATTGCCCATAGTATTCAGGGACGTATAGGTTGGGTACGTTAGTCATGGGAAATGCTGGGTTACAGGGATGGGGTGGGGGGATGGGTCTGGGTGGGATGCTCTTTCAGGATTGGCGTGGACTTGTTGGGCCAAATGGCCTGTTTCCATACTGTGGGGATTTTATAGGGATGGGCAGTAAATGTTAGTCTAGCCAGTGACACCCACATCCTGTGAATGAATCAAAAAAAGCTGGATGCTCGATCAGTTGTTAATTTTAAATCTGTGATGAATAAATTTTGTGAAGCAAAGCTATTAAGGGATATGGGCTAAAGGCAGGTGTATGTGTTAGCCCACAATGAATGGTAAACCAGGCTTGAGGGACTAAATAGCCTACTTCAGTTCCTATGATCCTGTCTCTCTGGGTCCACCTGTGCCTTTTAAGGTGGCAAAAGGAAACACATTAAACAGCAAATGAACGCCAAGTGTAATTGAAGATGCACATTTGAAGCTTGATGAAATTTTCGAAGATGGGGAAATGCACTCTTTAGGAAAATACCTTCCAGATTCAGGCTCCCCTGCTGCCTATTGTTGTCTAACCAATCAATTTGCTGCCCTGATCCATGGTCAGTATGTATGTATACTCTTAATGGCCATGGATTCTCCCCATTGACCAGAATTCATAAAATGACCATGAGTGTGCCTTTTTTTTTTGAAAGTTGCTGCTGAAACAACTTTCACCATCCTTTCAGGAAACATATTCCAGATCATCGTAAAACTGTGTCAAACAAATGTCCTCCTTCTTTCAGCAATTTTGTGTATTCCACAATAAACCGATTGCCAATTTACTCCAAGCTGATGAGGACACCATGTAACAATCAATTCACGGTTTAGACTCCTGAAATGCCTAAATATTCATATATAAACAAAGAAGATAAATGCTGAAGATTAAAGTGGTTATTGATTGCATAATAATTTATAAAAATGCAAATAATCTCCCCATGTCCTTTAAAGCTGATTTAAACTTTACAGATATCAGTAATCTTCATGAATAGATATGAATATTAATCTCAGATATAAAAGTTCAATCATTTCAGGTTAATGCTTCCCAGTACATTGTAGAAATTTGTCTGTGATGTGTGATTTGAATTGTATTGGACACTAGATGAATTCTCACATAAAAGCAGTAATTTTGATGCCCAGATTGTTATGGACCTGTTTAACACATAAAATGATCATTGACTTAAACAAACATTTAGCTGCTTCCTGTCTATCGTCCTTCATGAAATATTTAAAATGCAGGAGGAGATCTCTGTAATGGTAAATGCATTAGGAGCGACATGGAGCTGATTCCAGAGCTTGGAGATTGTAAACTGAGGGAATATTGTCCATTTTGAGGGAAAGAAGGTGGGGGACTGTTGGGGGTACTTTTTTCTTTGGAGGGTTGATATGAGTGTCTCTAAACAGACCAACATTTATTGACAGTCCCTAATTGCCCTTGAGAAAGTGGAGGTGTACTGCTGCAGTCCACATGGTGTAGTTCCAGATTTTTTGGCCATATTGACCACAAGGTGTAATTATAACCACAATAATCGATAGGGAGCGAGTTCCAAAATTTTGGTTGCTTTGAGTGATATTGACCAGGAGCAAGAGTTTCAATTCCTGGTCAATGCTGAGTTAGTTAATTTCAACTGCTGTTATATTTGACTTCAATTCTACCTAATTTTGAATGAGGTGGTGTAGGGAATTGACAAATGCGGTCTGTACAAAAGCAAAGGTCATTAGTTTATTGACACATTCTACTGAAATGTTGAGTAAAGACCTAATTGAACTGTAGGATAAAATGTTTTCTCTTACAACTTTAGCTACAAAGAGTAATTGGAAGATGCTGAATATTTTCACTTCCTCTTGGCAGTGCTGTTGAAGGAGTCAAAATGTCAAAATACATTTCAAACATAGCTCTTAAACAGGAGGTGGAAGGGAGAGAGGAACTTGGTGAAATTGTAAACATGGGAGAAGCAGTATTGAACAAACCAGAACTGTGAGCTGACAAGTCTTGGATCCTGATAGACTTCATCCTAGGGCCTTAAAAGACGTTGTTAAAAAGGTAGTAGACGCATTAGTGTTAATTTTCCAATATTCCATAGACTCACAAAAGGTTTCGTCAGACTGAAAAAAACAGAATATATATACCCCGCCTCCCCAAATTCAAGATGGGAGGGAGGCAGATGTTCCTCTCAGAGGATTGTGTGAGACTTTGGAACTCTGACTCAGAAGGTGGGCAGTGGAATGGAAGATTATTGAGAATATGAAATTTCAAACAAACAAGAAGGGAAATATCGGCTTCTCTACCTCCTGATGCTACCTAGCATGTTGTGTTCTCCCAGCATCCTTCTTGCCTATTTCACAATTTGCCACAAAATCAGTGTTTCTGAGGTCATTTCCAAACTCAACCTCCTAATCTCATTCAAAAGCCAAATACTATGAAAGCTGAAAATCAGAAAGAAACACAAAATACTAGGAGAACTCAATAGTCTGGCAGCATCTGTGCAGAGAGAAACAGTTAGCATTTCGAGTTTGATATGACATCTTCAGAACCAAACACCCAATCTCATCCTTTTATTGTGTCTGTGACTCTCCATAATTGAATAGGATACCTATTAATGCTGCAGAGGCTCTTTGTCTGAATGGTACACACTTTAGGTACAATAATGTGGGTCTGTGCACACACTAATTAGGCACCTTTGACACCCATAGCAATGCGATTCTGCTAGTACCAATTACATTAGATTGCTCCTTGTGTTAAGTAGACCTTAAGATGGGAAATAGTTGCAAAGTGACTTGAAAAGCTGAAGGTTACTCATCAGTATAACTATGCTGGGAGGCTGGGAATTTGCCTTTGGATGTTCAGGATGTAAAAAATGCACATTTAAAGTGCACATCATCTTGTAGAAGTGCCCAGAGAAGAGGGCTCAGTCTGGTTATAATCCCAATAGCTTTGCTTGGATGTTGCCCTCCAGCCTGACCCTGCAGCAGTGTGGAGACAACAGAAGAGCAGCCGCGGCACATCTTAGACATCAATCTGCCTCTTGTTAGGAACCGTAGCCCCATATAGGATCATTTGGAGATGCTGGTGTTGGACTGGGGTGTACAAAGTTAAAAATCACAAAACACCAGGTGATAGTCCAACAGGTTTAATTAGAAGTACACTAGCTTTCTGAGCGCTGCTCCTTCATCAAGTGATTCATCAGGCGCTCCGAAAGCTTGTGTGCTTCCAATTAAACCTGTTGGACTATAACTTGATGTTGTGTGATTTTTAACCCATATAGGATGGCATAGTGGCTCAGCAGCTTGCACTACTGCCTAACAGGCACCAGGGACCTGGGGTTCAATTCCAGCTTCAGGCAACTGTCTCTGTGTGGAGTTTGCATGTTCTCCCTGTGTCTGTGTGGGTTTCTTCCCACAATCCAAAGGTATGCAGGTCAGGTGAATTGGCCATGCTAAAGTGTTCAGGGATGTGTGATTAGATTAGATTAGATTACATTACA